>NW_027446463.1:0-56706 GCF_038048845.1 Mixophyes fleayi | reverse complement strand
TATTCATTTCATGATTCATGATTCATGATTCAATTCATGATTCAATTCATGATTCATGATTCATGATTCAATTTATGATTCATGATTCATAAATCATGAATCATGATTCAATTCATGATTCATGATTGATGAATTCAATTCATGATTCATGATTCAATTCATGATTCAATTCATGATTCATGATTCAATTCATGATTCATGATTCATGATTCAATTCATGATTCATGATTCGATTCATGAATCATGATTCATGATTTAATTCATGATTCATGATTCAGGATTCAATTCATGATTCATGATTCATGATTCAATTCATGATTCAATTTATGATTCATGATTCATGATTCATAATTTAATTCATAAATCAATTTATGATTCATGATTCAAATTCAATGATTCAATTCATGATTCATGATTCATGATTCAATTCATGATTCATGATTCAATTCATGATTCATGATTCAATTCATGATTCATAAATCATGATTCATGATTCATGATTCAATTCCTGATTCATGATTCAATTCATGATTAATAATTTATGATTCATGATTCAATTCATGATTCATGATTCAAGATTCATGATTCATTATTCAATTCATGATTCATGATTCAATTCATGATTCGAATCCTGATTCAATTTATGATTCATGATTTGATTTATGATTCATGATTCATGATTCAATTCATGATTCATGATTCATGATTCAATTCATGATTCATGATTCATGATTCATGATTCATGATTCGATTTATGATTCATGATTCATGATTCATGATTCGATTCATGATTCATGATTCAATTCATGATTCATGATTCGATTCATGATTTTTGATTCATGATTCATGATTCGATACATGATTCATGATTCATGATTCACTTCATGATTCACTTCATGATTCAATTCATGATTCATGATTCAATTCATGATTCATGGTTCAATTCATGATTCATGATTCAATTCATGATTCATGATTCATGATTCAATTTATGATTCATGATTCAATTCATGATTCATAATTCACGATTCAATTCATGATTCATGATTCATGATTCAATTCATGATTCAATTTATGATTCATGATTCATGATTCATGATTCAATTCATGATTCAATTCATGATTCATGATTCAATTCATGATTCAATTCATGATTCATGATTCATGATTCAATTCATGATTCATGATTCAATTCATGATTCAATTCATGTTTCGAATCCTGATTCAATTCATGATTCATGATTCAATTCATGATTCATGATTCATGATTCATGATTCAACTCATGATTCATGATTCATGATTCAATTCATGATTCATGATTCATGATTCATGATTCGATTCATGATTCATGATTCATGATTCATATTTCAATTCATGATTCATGATTCATGATTCAATTCATGATTCATAATTCCTTTTTATGATTCTTGATTCATGATTCATGATTCGATTCATGATTCATGATTCATGATTCAATTCATGATTCATGATTCATAATTCATGATTCATGATTCAATTCATAATTCATGATTCATGATTCATGATTCAATTCATGATTCTTGATTCATGATTCATGATTCAATTCATGATTTATGATTCGATTCATGATTCATGATTCATGATTCATGATTCAATTCATGATTCATGATTCATGATTCATGATTCATGATTCAATTCATAATTCATGATTCATGATTCATGATTCAATTCATGATTCTTGATTCATGATTCATGATTCAATTCATGATTCATGATTCGATTCATGATTCATGATTCAATTCATGATTCAATTCATGATTCATGATTCAATTCATTTTTCATGATTCATGATTCAATTCATGATTCATGATTCATGATTCGATTTATGATTCATGATTCATGATTCAATTCATGATTCATGATTCATGATTCACTTCATGATTCACTTCATGATTCAATTCATGATTCATGATTCAATTCATGATTCAATTCATGATTCATGATTCAATTCATGATTCATGATTCAATTCATGATTCATAATTCACGATTCAATTCATGATTCATGATTCATGATTCAATTCATGATTCAATTTATGATTCATGATTCATGATTCATGATTCAATTCATGATTCAATTCATGATTCATGATTCAATTCATGATTCAATTCATGATTCATGATTCATGATTCAATTCATGATTCATGATTCAATTCATGATTCATGATTCAATTCATTTTTCATGATTCATGATTCAATTCATGATTCATAATTCATGATTCAATTCATGATTCATGATTCAATTCATGTTTCGAATCCTGATTCAATTCATAATTCACGATTCAATTCATGATTCATGATTCAATTCATGATTCAATTTATGATTCATGATTCATGATTCATGATTCAATTCATGATTCAATTCATGATTCATGATTCAATTCATGATTCAATTCATGATTCATGATTCATGATTCAATTCATGATTCATGATTCAATTCATGATTCATGATTCAATTCATTTTTCATGATTCATGATTCAATTCATGATTCATAATTCATGATTCAATTCATGATTCATGATTCAATTCATGTTTCGAATCCTGATTCAATTCATGATTCATGATTCAACTCATGATTCATGATTCATGATTCAATTCATGATTCATGATTCATGATTCATGATTCGATTCATGATTCATGATTCATGATTCATGATTCAATTCATGATTCATGATTCATGATTCAATTCATGATTCATGATTCCTTTTATGATTCTTGATTCATGATTCATGATTCGATTCATGATTCATAATTCATGATTCATGATTCAATTCATGATTCATGATTCATGATTCAATTCATAATTCATGATTCATGATTCATGATTCAATTCATGATTCTTGATTCATGATTCATGATTCAATTCATGATTCATGATTCATGATTCAATTCATGATTCAATTCATGATTCATGATTCATGATTCATGATTCAATTCATGATTCTTGATTCATGATTCATGATTCAATTCATGATTCATGATTCATGATTCACTTCATGATTCACTTCATGATTCAATTCATGATTCATGATTCAATTCATGATTCAATTCATGATTCATGATTCAATTCATGATTCATGATTCAATTCATGATTCATAATTCACGTTTCAATTCATGATTCATGATTCATGATTCAATTCATGATTCAATTTATGATTCATGATTCATGATTCATGATTCAATTCATGATTCAATTCATGATTCATGATTCAATTCATGATTTAATTCATGATTCATGATTCATGATTCAATTCATGATTCATGATTCAATTCATGATTCATGATTCAATTCATTTTTCATGATTCATGATTCAATTCATGATTCATAATTCATGATTCAATTCATAATTCATGATTCAATTCATGTTTCGAATCCTGATTCAATTCATGATTCATGATTTAACTCATGATTCATGATTCATGATTCAATTCATGATTCATGATTCATGATTCATGATTCGATTCATGATTCATGATTCATGATTCATGATTCAATTCATGATTCATGATTCATGATTCAATTCATGATTCATGATTCCTTTTTATGATTCTTGATTCATGATTCATGATTCAATTCATGATTCATAATTCATGATTCATGATTCAATTCATGATTCATGATTCAATTCATAATTCATGATTCATGATTCATGATTCAATTCATGATTCTTGATTCATGATTCATGATTCATTTCATGATTCATGATTCATGATTCAATTCATGATTCAATTCATGATTCATGATTCATGATTCAATTTATGATTCATGATTCATAAATCATGAATCATGATTCAATTCATGATTCATGATTGATGAATTCAATTCATGATTCATGATTCAATTCATGATTCAATTCATGATTCATGATTCAATTCATGATTCATGATTCATGATTCAATTCATGATTCATGATTCGATTCATGAATCATGATTCATGATTTAATTCATGATTCATGATTCAGGATTCAATTCATGATTCATGATTCATGATTCAATTCATGATTCAATTTATGATTCATGATTCATGATTCATAATTTAATTCATAAATCAATTTATGATTCATGATTCAATTCATGATTCAATTCATGATTCATGATTCATGATTCAATTCATGATTCATGATTCAATTCATGATTCATGATTAAATTCATGATTCATAAATCATGATTCATGATTCATGATTCAATTCCTGATTCATGATTCAATTCATGATTAATAATTTATGATTCATGATTCAATTCATGATTCATGATTCAAGATTCATGATTCATTATTCAATTCATGATTCATGATTCAATTCATGATTCGAATCCTGATTCAATTTATGATTCATGATTTGATTTATGATTCATGATTCATGATTCAATTCATGATTCATGATTCATGATTCAATTCATGATTCATGATTCATGATTCATGATTCATGATTCGATTTATGATTCATGATTCATGATTCATGATTCGATTCATGATTCATGATTCAATTCATGATTCATGATTCGATTCATGATTTTTGATTCATGATTCATGATTCGATACATGATTCATGATTCATGATTCACTTCATGATTCACTTCATGATTCAATTCATGATTCATGATTCAATTCATGATTCATGGTTCAATTCATGATTCATGATTCAATTCATGATTCATGATTCATGATTCAATTTATGATTCATGATTCAATTCATGATTCATAATTCACGATTCAATTCATGATTCATGATTCATGATTCAATTCATGATTCAATTTATGATTCATGATTCATGATTCATGATTCAATTCATGATTCAATTCATGATTCATGATTCAATTCATGATTCAATTCATGATTCATGATTCATGATTCAATTCATGATTCATGATTCAATTCATGATTCATGATTCAATTCATGATTCAATTCATTTTTCATGATTCATGATTCAATTCATGATTCATAATTCATGATTCATGATTCAATTCATGATTCAATTCATGTTTCGAATCCTGATTCAATTCATGATTCATGATTCAATTCATGATTCATGATTCATGATTCATGATTCAACTCATGATTCATGATTCATGATTCAATTCATGATTCATGATTCATGATTCATGATTCATGATTCGATTCATGATTCATGATTCATGATTCATATTTCAATTCATGATTCATGATTCATGATTCAATTCATGATTCATAATTCCTTTTTATGATTCTTGATTCATGATTCATGATTCAATTCATAATTCATGATTCATGATTCATGATTCAATTCATGATTCTTGATTCATGATTCATGATTCAATTCATGATTTATGATTCGATTCATGATTCATGATTCATGATTCATGATTCATGATTCAATTCATGATTCAATTCATGATTCATGATTCATGATTCAATTTATGATTCATGATTCATGATTCATGATTCATGATTCAATTCATGATTCATGATTGATGAATTCAATTCATGATTCATAAATCATGATTTATGATTCAATTCATGATTCAATTCATGATTCATGATTCAATTCATGATTCATGATTCATGATTCAATTCATGATTCATGATTCGATTCATGAATCATGATTCATGATTTAATTCATGATTCATGATTCATGATTCAATTCATGATTCATGATTTAATTCATGATTCATGATTCATGATTCAATTCATGATTCATGATTCATGATACAATTCATGATTCATGATTCAATTCATGATTCAATTTATGATTCATGATTCATGATTCATAATTTAATTCATGATTCAATTTATGATTCATGATTCAATTCATGATTCAATTCATGATTCATGATTCATGATTCAATTCATGATTCATGATTCAATTCATGATTCATGATTGAATTCATGATTCATGATTCAATTCATGATTCATGATTCAATTCATGATTCATGATTGAATTCATGATTCATGATTCAATTCATGATTCAATTCATGATTCAAGATTCAATTCGTGATTCATAATTCATGATTCATGATTCAATTCATGATTCATGATTTAATTCATGATTCAAATCCTGATTCAATTCATGATTCGAATCCTGATTCAATTCATGATTCATGATTCATGATTTAATTCATGATTCATGATTCATGATTCAATTCATGATTCATGATTCATGATTCAATTCATAATTCATGATTCATGATTCATGATTCATGATTCGATTCATGATTCATGATTCAATTTATGATTCATGATTTATGATTCAATTCATGATTCATGATTCGTTTCATGATTCTTGATTCATGATTCATGATTAGATTCATGATTCATGATTCATGATTCAATTCATGATTCATGATTCATGATTCAATTCATGATTCATAATTCATGATTCATGATTCATGATTCAATTCATAACTCATGAATAATGATTCATGATTCAATTCATGATTTATGATTCATGATTCATGATTCATGATTCAATTCATGATTCATGATTCAATTCATGATACATGATTCATGATTTATGATTCGATTCATGATTCATGATTCAATTCATGATTCATGATTCATGATTCATGATTCGTGATTCAATTCATGATTCATGATTTATGATTCAATTCATGATTCATGATTCATGATTCATGATTCGATTCATGATTCATGATTCATGATTCAATTCATGATTCATGATTCAAGATTCATGATTCATGATTCGATTCATGATTCATGATTCAATTCATGATTGATGATTCATGATTCAATTCATGATTCATGATTCAATTCATGATTCATAATTCATGATTCATGATTCAATTCATGATTCATGATTCAATTCATGTTTCGAATCCTGATTCAATTCATGATTCATGATTCAACTCATGATTCATGATTCATGATTCAATTCATGATTCATGAATTATGATTCATGATTCATGATTCGATTCATGATTCATGATTCATGATTCATGATTCAATTCATGATTCATGATTCATGATTCAATTCATGATTCATGATTCCTTTTTATGATTCTTGATTCATGATTCATGTTTCGATTCATGATTCATGATTCATGATTCAATTCATGATTCATAATTCATGATTCATGATTCAATTCATGATTCATGATTCATGATTCATGATTCAATTCATAATTCATGATTCATGATTCATGATTCAATTCATGATTCATGATTCGATTCATGATTCATGATTCATGATTCAATTCATGATTCAATTCATGATTCAATTCATGATTCATGATTGATGAATTCAATTCATGATTCATGATTCAATTCATGATTCAATTCATGATTCATGATTCAATTCATGATTCATGATTCAATTCATGATTCATGATTCGATTCATGAATCATGATTCATGATTTAATTCATGATTCATGATTCAAGATTCATGATTCATTATTCAATTCATGATTCATGATTCAATTCATGATTCGAATCCTGATTTAATTTATGATTCATGATTTGATTTATGATTCATGATTCATGATTCAATTCATGATTCATGATTCATGATTCAATTCATGATTCATGATTCGATTTATGATTCATGATTCATGATTCATGATTCGATTCATGATTCATGATTCATGATTCAATTCATGATTCATGATTCGATTCATGATTTTTGATTCATGATTCATGATTCGATTCATGATTCATGATTCATGATTCACTTCATGATTCACTTCATGATTCAATTCATGATTCATGATTCAATTCATGATTCAATTCATGATTCATGATTCAATTCATGATTCATGATTCAATTCATGATTCATGATTCATGATTCAATTTATGATTCATGATTCAATTCATGATTCATAATTCACGATTCAATTCATGATTCATGATTCAATTCATGATTCAATTTATGATTCATGATTCATGATTCATGATTCAATTCATGATTCATGATTCAATTCATGATTCGAATCCTGATTCAATTTATGATTCATGATTTGATTTATGATTCATGATTCATGATTCAATTCATGATTCATGATTCAATTCATGATTCATGATTCATGATTCATGATTCATGATTCATGATTTGATTTATGATTCATGATTCATGATTCAATTCATGATTCATGATTCAATTCATGATTCATGATTCATGATTCATGATTCATGATTCGATTTATGATTCATGATTCATGATTCATGATTTGATTCCTGATTCATGATTCAATTCATGAATCATGATTCGATTCATGATTTTTGATTCATGATTCATGATTCATGATTCACTTCATGATTCACTTCATGATTTAATTCATGATTCATGATTCAATTCATGATTCATAATTCATGATTCATGATTCAATTCATGATTCATGATTCAATTCATGATTCGAATCCTGATTCAATTTATGATTCATGATTTGATTTATGATTCATGATTCATGATTCAATTCATGATTCATGATTCAATTCATGATTCATGATTCATGATTCATGATTCATGATTCATGATTTGATTTATGATTCATGATTCATGATTCAATTCATGATTCATGATTCAATTCATGATTCATGATTCATGATTCATGATTCATGATTCGATTTATGATTCATGATTCATGATTCATGATTTGATTCCTGATTCATGATTCAATTCATGAATCATGATTCGATTCATGATTTTTGATTCATGATTCATGATTCATGATTCACTTCATGATTCACTTCATGATTTAATTCATGATTCATGATTCAATTCATGTTTCAATTCATGATTCATGATTCATGATTCACTTCATGATTCACTTCATGATTTAATTCATGATTCATGATTTAATTCATGTTTCAATTCATGATTCATGATTCAATTCATGATTCATGATTCAATTCATGATTCATGATTCATGATTCAATTTATGATTAATGATTCAATTCATGATTCATAATTCACGATTCAATTCATGATTCATGATTCATGATTCAATTCATGATTCAATTTATGATTCATGATTCATGATTCAATTCATGATTCAATTCATGATTCATGATTCAATTCATGATTCAATTCATGATTCATGATTCAATTCATGATTCATGATTTAATTCATGATTCATGATTCAATTCATTTTTCATGATTCATAATTCAATTCATAATTCATGATTCATGATTCATGATTCAATTCATGATTCATGATTCAAGATTCATGATTCAATTCATGATTCATGATTCAATTCATGTTTCGAATCCTGATTCAATTCATGATTCATGATTCAACTCATGATTCATGATTCATGATTCAATTCATGATTCATGATTCATGATTCATGATTCATGATTCGATTCATGATTCATGATTCATGATTCATGATTCAATTCATGATTCATGATTCATGATTCAATTCATGATTCATGATTCATGATTCATGATTCGATTTATGATTCATGATTCATGATTCATGATTCGATTCATGATTCATGATTCATGATTCAATTCATGATTCATGATTCGATTCATGATTTTTGATTCATGATTCATGATTCGATTCATGATTCATGATTCATGATTCACTTCATGATTCACTTCATGATTCAATTCATGATTCATGATTTAATTCATGATTCAATTCATGATTCATGATTCAATTCATGATTCATGATTCAATTCATGATTCATGATTCAATTCATGATTCATAATTCACGATTCAATTCATGATTCATGATTTATGATTCAATTCATGATTCAATTTATGATTCATGATTCATGATTCATGATTCAATTCATGATTCATGATTCAATTCATTTTTCATGATTCATGATTCAATTCATGATTCATAATTCATGATTCATGATTCAATTCATGATTCATGATTCAATTCATGATTCGAATCCTGATTCAATTTATGATTCATGATTTGATTTATGATTCATGATTCATGATTCAATTCATGATTCATGATTCAATTCATGATTCATGATTCATGATTCATGATTCGATTTATGATTCATGATTCATGATTCATGATTCGATTCATGATTCATGATTCATGATTCAATTCATGATTCATGATTCGATTCATGATTTTTGATTCATGATTCATGATTCGATTCATGATTCATGATTCATGATTCACTTCATGATTCACTTCATGATTCAATTCATGATTCATGATTCAATTCATGTTTCAATTCATGATTCATGATTCAATTCATGATTCATGATTCAATTCATGATTCATGATTCATGATTCAATTTATGATTCATGATTCAATTCATGATTCATAATTCACGATTCAATTCATGATTCATGATTCATGATTCAATTCATGATTCAATTTATGATTCATGATTCATGATTCAATTCATGATTCAATTCATGATTCATGATTCAATTCATGATTCAATTCATGATTCATGATTCAATTCATGATTCATGATTTAATCATGATTCATGATTCAATTCATTTTTCATGATTCATGATTCAATTCATAATTCATGATTCATGATTCATGATTCAATTCATGATTCATGATTCAAGAGACATGATTCAATTCATGATTCATGATTCAATTCATGTTTCGAATCCTGATTCAATTCATGATTCATGATTCAACTCATGATTCATGATTCATGATTCAATTCATGATTCATGATTCATGATTCATGATTCAATTCATGATTCATGATTCGATTCATGATTCATGATTCATGATTCAATTCATGATTCATGATTCATGATACAATTCATGATTCATGATTCAATTCATGATTCAATTTATGATTCATGATTCATGATTCATAATTTAATTCATGATTCAATTTATGATTCATGATTCAATTCATGATTCAATTCATGATTCATGATTCATGATTCAATTCATGATTCATGATTCAATTCATGATTCATGATTCAATTCATGATTCATGATTCAATTCATGATTCATGATTCAATTCATGATTCATGATTCAATTCATGATTCAATTCATGATTCAAGATTCAATTCGTGATTCATAATTCATGATTCATGATTCAATTCATGATTCATGATTTAATTCATGATTCAAATCCTGATTCAATTCATGATTCGAATCCTGATTCAATTCATGATTCATGATTCATGATTTAATTCATGATTCATGATTCATGATTCAATTCATGATTCATGATTCATGATTCAATTCATAATTCATGATTCATGATTCATGATTCATGATTCGATTCATGATTCATGATTCAATTTATGATTCATGATTTATGATTCAATTCATGATTCATGATTCGTTTCATGATTCTTGATTCATGATTCATGATTAGATTCATGATTCATGATTCATGATTCAATTCATGATTCATGATTCATGATTCAATTCATGATTCATAATTCATGATTCATGATTCATGATTCAATTCATAACTCATGAATAATGATTCATGATTCAATTCATGATTTATGATTCATGATTCATGATTCATGATTCAATTCATGATTCATGATTCATGATTCAATTCATGATACATGATTCATGATTTATGATTCGATTCATGATTCATGATTCAATTCATGATTCATGATTCATGATTCGTGATTCAATTCATGATTCATGATTTATGATTCAATTCATGATTCATGATTCATGATTCATGATTCGATTCATGATTCATGATTCATGATTCAATTCATGATTCATGATTCAAGATTCATGATTCATGATTCGATTCATGATTCATGATTCAATTCATGATTGATGATTCATGATTCAATTCATGATTCATGATTCAATTCATGATTCATAATTCATGATTCATGATTCAATTCATGATTCATGATTCAATTCATGTTTCGAATCCTGATTCAATTCATGATTCATGATTCAACTCATGATTCATGATTCATGATTCAATTCATGATTCATGAATTATGATTCATGATTCATGATTCGATTCATGATTCATGATTCATGATTCATGATTCAATTCATGATTCATGATTCATGATTCAATTCATGATTCATGATTCCTTTTTATGATTCTTGATTCATGATTCATGTTTCGATTCATGATTCATGATTCATGATTCAATTCATGATTCATGATTCAATTCATGATTCATAATTCATGATTCATGATTCAATTCATGATTCATGATTCATGATTCATGATTCAATTCATAATTCATGATTCATGATTCATGATTCAATTCATGATTCATGATTCGATTCATGATTCATGATTCATGATTCAATTCATGATTCAATTCATGATTCATGATTCATGATTCAATTTATGATTCATGATTCATGATTCATGATTCATGATTCAATTCATGATTCAATTCATGATTCATGATTGATGAATTCAATTCATGATTCATGATTCAATTCATGATTCAATTCATGATTCATGATTCAATTCATGATTCATGATTCAATTCATGATTCATGATTCGATTCATGAATCATGATTCATGATTTAATTCATGATTCATGATTCAAGATTCATGATTCATTATTCAATTCATGATTCATGATTCAATTCATGATTCGAATCCTGATTTAATTTATGATTCATGATTTGATTTATGATTCATGATTCATGATTCAATTCATGATTCATGATTCATGATTCAATTCATGATTCATGATTCATGATTCCATTTATGATTCATGATTCATGATTCATGATTCGATTCATGATTCATGATTCATGATTCAATTCATGATTCATGATTCGATTCATGATTTTTGATTCATGATTCATGATTCGATTCATGAATCATGATTCATGATTCACTTCATGATTCACTTCATGATTCAATTCATGATTCATGATTCAATTCATGATTCAATTCATGATTCATGATTCAATTCATGATTCATGATTCAATTCATGATTCATGATTCATGATTCAATTATGATTCATGATTCAATTCATGATTCATAATTCACGATTCAATTCATGATTCATGATTCATGATTCAATTCATGATTCAATTTATGATTCATGATTCATGATTCATGATTCAATTCATGATTCATGATTCAATTCATTTTTCATGATTCATGATTCAATTCATGATTGATAATTCATGATTCATGATTCAATTCATGATTCATGATTCAATTCATGATTCGAATCCTGATTCAATTTATGATTCATGATTTGATTTATGATTCATGATTCATGATTCAATTCATGATTCATGATTCAATTCATGATTCATGATTCATGATTCATGATTCATGATTCGATTTATGATTCATGTTTCGATTCATGATTTTTGATTTATGATTCATGATTCATGATTCACTTCATGATTCACTTCATGATTTAATCATGATTCATGATTCAATTCATGTTTCAATTCATGATTCATGATTCATGATTCTCTTCATGATTCACTTCATGATTTAATTCATGATTCATGATTCAATTCATGTTCAATTCATGATCAGATTCAATCATGATTCATGATTCAATTCATGATTCATGATTCATGAATTCAATTTATGATTAATGATTCAATTCATGATTCATAATTCACCGATTCAATCATATCATTGATTCATGATTCAATTCATGATTCAATTTATGATTCATGATTCATGATTCAATTCATGATTCAATTCATGATTCATGATTCAATTCATGATTTCAATTCATGATTCATGATTCAATTCATGATTCATGATTTAATTCATGATTCATGATTCAATTCATTTTTCATGATTCATGATTCAATTCATAATTCATGATTCATGATTCATGATTCAATTCATGATTCATGATTCAAGATTCATGATTCAATTCATGATTCATGATTTAATTCATGATTCATGATTCAATTCATTTTTCATGATTCATGATTCAATTCATAATTCATGATTCATGATTCATGATTCAATTCATGATTCATGATTTCAATTCATGATTCGAATCCTGATTCAATTTATGATTCATGATTTGATTTATGATTCATGATTCATGATTCAATTCATGATTCATGATTCAATTCATGATTCATGATTCATGATTCATGATTTATGATTCGATTATGATTCATGATTCATGATTCGATTCATGATTCATGATTCATGATTCAATTCATGATTCATGATTCGATTCATGATTTTTGATTCATGATTCATGATTCGATTCATGATTCATGATTCATGATTCACTTCATGATTCACTTCATGATTCATTCATGATTCATGATTCAATTCATGTTCAATTCATGATTCATGATTCAATTCATGATTCATGATTCAATTCATGATTCATGCATTCATGATTCAATTTATGATTCATGATTCAATTCATGATTCATAATTCACGATTCAATTCATGATTCATGATTCATCGATTCAATTCATGATTCAATTTTGATTCATGATTCATGATTCAATTCATGATTCAATTCATGATTCATGATTCAATTCATGATTCAATTCATGATTCATGATTCAATTCATGATTCATGATTTAATTCATGATTCATGATTCAATTCATTTTTCATGATTCATGATTCAATTCATAATTCATGATTCATGATTCATGATTCAATCATGATTCATGATTCAAGAGACATGATTCAATTCATGATTCATGATTCAATTCATGTTTCGAATCCTGATTCAATTCATGATTCATGATTCAACTCATGATTCATGATTCATGATTCAATCATGATTCATGATTCATGATTCAATTCATGATTCATGATTCGATTCATGATTCATGATTCATGATTCAATTCATGATTCATGATTCATGATACAATTCATGATTCATGATTCAATTCATGATTCAATTTATGATTCATGATTCTATGATTCATAATTTAATTCATGATTCAATTTATGATTCATGATTCAATTCATGATTCAATTCATGATTCATGATTCATGATTCAATTCATGATTCATGATTCAATTCATGATTCATGATTGAATTCATGATTCATGATTCAATTCATGATTCATGATTCAATTCATGATTCATGATTGAATTCATGATTCATGATTCAATTCATGATTCAATTCATGATTCAAGATTCAATTCGTGATTCATAATTCATGATTCATGATTCAATTCATGATTCATGATTTAATTCATGATTCAAATCCTGATTCAATTCATGATTCGAATCCTGATTCAATTCATGATTCATGATTCATGATTAATTCATGATTCATGATTCATGATTCAATTCATGATTCATGATTCATGATTCAATTCATAATTCATGATTCATTGATTCGATTCATGATTCATGATTCAATTTATGATTCATGATTTATGATTCAATTCATGATTCATGATTCGTTTCAATGATTCTTGATTCATGATTCACTGATTAGATTCATGATTCATGATTCATGATTCAATTCATGATCATGATTCATGATTCAATTCATGATTCATAATGCATGATTCATGATTCATGATTCAATTCATAACTCATGAATAATGATTCATGATTCAATTCATGATTCATGATTCATGAATCAATTCATGATACATGATTCATGATTCGTGATTCAATTCATGATTCATGATTTATGATTCAATCATGATTCATGATTCATGATTCCAATTCATGATTCATGATTCAAGATTCATGATTCATGATTCGATTCATGATTCATGATTCAATTCATGATTGATGATTCATGATTCAATTCATGATTCATGATTCAATTCATGATTCATGATTCATGATTCATGATTCATAATTCATGATTCATGATTCAATTCATGATTCATGATTCAATTCATGTTTCGAATCCTGATTCAATTCATGATTCATGATTCAACTCATGATTCATGATTCATGATTCATTCATGATTCAGATTCAATTCATGATTCATGATTCATGATTCATGATTCATAATTCATGATCATGATTTCAATTCATGATTCATGATTCAATTCATGTTTCGAATCCTGATTCAATGTCATGATTCATGATTCAACTCATGATTCATGATTCATGATTCAATTCATGATTCATGAAATTATGATTCATGATTCATGATTCGATTCATGATTCATGATTCATGATTCATGATTCAATTCATGATTCATGATTCATGATTCAATTCATGATTCATGATTCCTTTTTATGATTCTTGATTCATGATTCATGTTTCGATTCATGATTCATGATTCATGATTCAATTCATGATTCATGATTCAATTCATTGATTCATAATCATGATTCATGATTCAATTCATGATTCATGATTCATGATTCATGATTCAATTCATAATTCATCGATTCATGATTCATGATTCAATTCATGATTCATGATTCGATTCATGATTTATGATTCATGATCAATTCATGATTCAATTCATGATTCATGATTCATGATCAATTTATGATTCATGAATTCATGATTCATGATTCATGATTCAATTTCATGATTCAATTCATGAATTCATGATTGATGAATTCAATTCATGATTCATGATTCAATTCATGATTCAATTCATGATTTCATGATTCAATTCATGATTCCATGATTCAATTCATGATTCATGATTCGATTCATGAATCATGATTCATGATTTAATTCATGATTCCATGATTCAAGATTCATGATTCATTATTCAATTCATGATTCATGATTCAATTCATGATTCGAATCCTGATTTAATTTATGATTCATGATTTGATTTATGATTCATGATTCATGATTCAATTCATGAGTCATGATTCAATTCATGATTCATGATTCATGATTCGATTTATGATTCATGATTCATGATTCATGATTCGATTCATGATTCATGATTCATGATTCAATTCATGATTCATGATTCGATTCCTGATTTTTGATTCATGATTCATGATTCGATTCATGATTCATGATTCATGATTCACTTCATGATTCACTTCATGATTCAATTCATGATTCATGATTCAATTCATGATTCAATTCATGATTCATGATTCAATTCATGATTCATGATTCAATTCATGATTCATGATTCATGATTCAATTTATGATTCATGATTCAATTCATGATTCATAATTCACGATTCAATTCATGATTCATGATTCATGATTCAATTCATGATTCAATTTATGATTCATGATTCATGATTCATGATTCAATTCATGATTCATGATTTCATTCATTTTCATGATTCAATTCATGATTCATGATTCATAATTCATGATTCAATCATAATTTCATGATTCAATTCAAATCATGATTCATAGATCAATTCTATGATTCATGATTATGATTAATGATATGATTTTCATTCATGATTATGATTCATGATTCATGATTAGATTAATTGATTCATGAATGTCTATTGATTCGATGATGATGATAAAGATTCAATGATTCATGATCGATTTTGATTCATGATTCTTGATTCATGATTTGATTCCTGATTCATGATTCATTGATGTCAATTCATGATATCGATTTCGTATGATTTTTGATTCATGATTCATGATTCACTTCATGATTCACTTCAATGATTTAATTCATGATTCTTGATTCATGACTTCATGTTTCAATTCAGATTCATGATTAATCATGATCACTTCATGATTCTTTAATGCATGATTCATGATTCATGATTCATTGCATGTTTCATGATTCATGATTCTGATGATTCAATTCATGATTCATGATGTCAGATTCAATGTTTATGATTCATGATTCAATTTCATGATTAATTAGATTTCACATTCAATGCATTCATATTCACGATTCATGATTCAATTATGTATTGAATTTATGTTTATATTAATGATTCATTTTTGTTTCATGAATTCATGATTTCATATTCATGATTCAATTGATTCAATTCTATTGATTCGAATTCATGATTCATTCTGATTCATGATGTCAATTCATGTTGCAGTGATTTAATTCATGAGGTGTTCATGATGATCAATTCATTTTTCATGATTCATGATTCAATTCATAATTCATGATTCATGATTCATGATTCATTCATGATTCATGATTCAAAGATTCATGATTCAATTCATGATTCATGATTCAATTCATGTTTCGAATCCTGAGTCAATTCATGATTCATGATTCAACTCATGATTCATGATTCATGATTCAATTCATGATTCTGATTCATGATTCATGATTCATGATTCGATTCATGATTCATGATTCATGATTCAGGATTCAATTCATGATTCATGATTCGATTCATGATTTTTGATTCATGATTCATGATTCGATTCATGATTCATGATCATGATTCACTTCATGATTCACTTCATGATTCAATTCATGATTTCATGATTTAATTCATGATTCAATTCATGATTCATGATTCAATTCATGATTCATGATTCAATCATGATTCATGATTCAATTCATGATTCATGATTCATGATTCAATTTATGATTCATGATTCAATTCATGATTCATAATTTCACGATTCAATCATGATTCATGATTTATGATTCAATTCATGATTCAATTTATGATTCATGATTCATGATTCATGATTCAATTCATGATTCATGATTCAATTCATTTTTCATGATTCATGATTCAAATTCATGATTCATAATTCATGATTCATGATTCAATTCATGATTCATGATTCAATTCATGATTCCGAATCCTGATTCAATTTATGATTCATGATTTGATTTATGATTCATGATTCATGATTCAATTCATGATTCATGATTCAATTCATGATTCATGATTCATGATTCATGATTCATGATTCGATTTATGATTCATGATTCATGATTCGATTCATGATTCATGATTCATGATTCAATTCATGATTCATGATTCGATTCATGATTTTTGATTCATGATTCATGATTCGATTCATGATTCATGATTCATGATTCACTTCATGATTCACTTCATGATTCAATTCATGATTCATGATTCAATTTCATGTTTCAATTCATGATTCATCGATTCAATTCATGATTCATGATTCAATTCATGATTCATGATTCATGATTCAATTGATTCAATTTATGATTCATGATTCAATTCATGATTCATAATTCACACGATTCAATTCATGATTCATGATTCATGATTCAATTCATGATTCAATTTATGATTCATGATTCATGATTCAATTCCTGATTCAATTCATGATTCATGATTCAATTCATGATTCAATTCATGATTCATGATTCTAATTCATGATTCATGATTTAATTCATGATTCATGATTCAATTCATTTTTCATGATCATGATTCAATTCATAATTCATGATTCATGATTCATGATTCAATTCATGATTCATGATTCAAGAGACATGATTCAATTCATGATTCATGATTCAATATATGTTTCGAATCCTGATTCAATTCATGATTCATGATTCAACTCATGATTCATGATTCATGATTCAATTCATGATTCATGATTCATGATTCATGATTCATGATTCATGATTCATGATTCGATTCATGATTCATGATTCATGATTCATGATTCAATTCATGATTCATGATTCATGATTCAATTCATGATTCATGATTCCTTTTTATGATTCTTAATTCATGATTCATGATTCGATTCATGATTCATGATTCATGATTCAATTCATGATTCATAATTCATGATTCGTGATTCAATTCATGATCATGATTCATGATTCATAATTCATGATTCAATTCATAATTCATGATTCATGATTCATGATTCAATTCATGATTCTTGATTCATGATTCATGATTCAATTCATGGATTCATGATTCGATTCATGATTCATGATTCAATTCATGATTCATGATTCATGATTCAATTCATTTTTCATGATTCATGATTCAATTCATGATTCATAATTCATGATTCATGATTCAATTCATGATTCATGATTCAATTCATGTTTCGAATCCTGATTCAATTCATGATTCATGATTCAACTCATGATTCATAATTCATGATTCAATTCATGATTCATGATTCATGATTCATGATTCGATTCATGATTCATGATTCATGATTCATGATTCAATTCATGATTCATGATTCATGATTCAATTCATGATTCATAATCATGATTCATGATTCAATTCATGATTCATGATTCATGATTCATGATTCATGATTCAATTCATAATTCATGATTCATGAGTCATGATTCAATTCATGATTCTTGATTCATGATTCATGATTCAATTCATGATCATGATTCAAATTCATGATTCATGATTCATGATTCAATTCATGATTCATGATTCAATTTATGATTCATGATTCATGATTCATGATTCATGATTCATGATTCATGATTCAATTCATGATTCAATTCATGATTCATGATTGATGAATTCAATTCATGATTCATGATTCAATTCATGATTCAATTCATGATTCATGATTCAATTCATAATTCATGATTCATGATTCAATTCATGATTCATGATTCGATTCATGAATCATGATTAATGATTTAATTCATGATTCATGATTCAAGATTCATGATTCATTATTCAATTCATGATTCAATTCATGATTTAGAATCCTGATTCAATTTATGGTTCATGATTTGATTTATGATTCATGATTCATGATTCAATTCATGATTCATGATTCATGATTCAATTCATGATTCATGATTCGATTCATGATTCATGATTCATGATTCATGATTCAATTCATGATTCATGATTCATGATTCAATTCATGATTCATGATTCCTTTTTATGATTCTTAATTCATGATTCATGATTCGATTCATGATTCATGATTCATGATTCAATTCATGATTCATAATTCATGATTCGTGATTCAATTCATGATTCATGATTCATGATTCATAATTCATGATTCAATTCATAATTCATGATTCATGATTCATGATTCAATTCATGATTCTTGATTCATGATTCATGATTCAATTCATGATTCATGATTCGATTCATGATTCATGATTCATGATTCAATTCATGATTCATGATTCATGATTCAATTCATTTTTCATGATTCATGATTCAATTCATGATTCATAATTCATGATTCATGATTCAATTCATGATTCATGATTCAATTCATGTTTCGAATCCTGATTCAATTCATGATTCATGATTCAACTCATGATTCATAATTCATGATTTCAATTCATGATTCATGATTCATGATTCATTATTCATGATTCGATTCATGATTCATGATTCATGATTCATGATTCAATTCATGATTCATGATTCATGATTCAATTCATGATTCATAATTCATGATTCATGATTCAATTCATGATTCATGATTCATGATTCAATTCATAATTCATGATTCATGATTCATGATTCAATTCATGATTCTTGATTCATGATTCATGATTCAATTCATGATTCATGATTCATTCATGATTCATGATTCATGATTCAATTCATGATTCATGATTCAATTTATGATTCATGATTCATGATTCATGATTCATGATTCATGATTCAATTCATGATTCAATTCATGATTCATGATTGATGAATTCAATTCATGATTCATGATTCAATTCATGATTCAATTCATGATTCATGATTCAATTCATAATTCATGATTCATGATTCAATTCATGATTCATGATTCGATTCATGAATCATGATTAATGATTTAATTCATGATTCATGATTCAAGATTCATGATTCATTATTCAATTCATGATTCATGATTCAATTCATGATTAGAATCCTGATTCAATTTATGGTTCATGATTTGATTTATGATTCATGATTCATGATTCAATTTATGATTCATGATTCATGATTCAATTCATGATTCATGATTCATGATTCGATTCATGATTTTTGATTCATGATTCATGATTCGATTCATGATTCATGATTCATGATTCACTTCATGATTCACTTCATGATTCAATTCATGATTCATGATTTAATTCATGATTCAATTCATGATTCATGATTCAATTCATGATTCATGATTCAATTCATGATTCATGATTCAATTTATGATTCATGATTCAATTCATGATTCATAATTCACGATTCAATTCATGATTCATGATTCATGATTCAATTCATGATTCAATTTATGATTCATGATTCATGATTCATGATTCAATTCATGATTCAATTCATGATTCATGATTCAATTCATGATTCAATTCATGATTCATGATTCATGATTCAATTCATGATTCATGATTCAATTCATGATTCTGATTCAATTCATGATTCAATTCATTTTTTCATGATTCATGATTCAATTCATGATTCATAATTCATGATTCATGATTCAATTCATGATTCAATTCATGTTTCGAATCCTGATTCAATTCATGATTCATGATTCAATTCATGATTCATGATTCATGATTCATGATTCACTCATGATTCATGATTCATGATTCAATTCATGATTCATGATTCATGATTCATGATTCATGATTCATATTTCAATTCATGATTCAATATTCAATTCATGATTCATGATTCCTTTTTATGATTCTTGATTCATGATTCATGATTCGATTCATGATTCATGATTCTGATTCAATTCATGATTCATGATTCATAATTCATGATTCATGATTCAATTCATGATTCATGATTCATGATTCATGATTCATGATTCAATTCATAATTCATGATTCATGATTCATGATTCATGATTCAATTCATGATTTATGATTCGATTCATGATTCATGATTCATGATTCATGATTCAATTCATGATTCAATTCATGATTCATGATTCATGATTCAATTTATGATTCATGATTCATGATTCATGATTCATGATTCAATTCATGATTCATGATTCATGATTCAATTCATGATTCATGATTGATGAATTCAATTCATGATTCATGATTCATGATTTATGATTCAATTCATGATTCAATTCATGATTCATGATTCAATTCATGATTCATGATTCATGATTCAATTCATGATTCATGATTCGATTCATGAATCATGATTCATGATTTAATTCATGATTCATGATTCATGATTCAATTCATGATTCATGACTCATGATTCAATTCATGATTCATGATTCAATTCATGATTCAATTTATGATTCATGATTCAATTCATGATTCAATTCATGATTCATGATTCATGATTCAATTCATGATTCATGATTAAATTCATGATTCATGATTCAATTTGTGATTCATAATTCATGATTCATGATTCAATTCATGATTCATGATTTAATTCATGATTCGAATCCTGATTCAATTCATGATTCGAATCCTGATTCAATTCATGATTCATGATTCATGATTCAATTCATGATTCATGATTCATGATTCAATTCATGATTCATGATTCATGATTCATGAGTCAATTCATGATTCATGATTCATGATTCATGAGTCAATTCATGATTCATGATTCATGATTCGATTCATGATTCATGATTCATGATTCAATTCATGATTCATGATTCATGATTCGATTCATGATTTTTGATTCATGATTCGATTCATGATTCATGATTCATGATTCACTTCATGATTCATGATTCATGATTCAATTCATGATTCATGATTCATGATTCGATTCATGATTTTTGATTCATGATTCATGATTCGATTCATGATTCATGATTCATGATTCACTTCATGATTCACTTCATGATTCAATTCATGATTCATGATTTAATTCATGATTCAATTCATGATTCATGATTCAATTCATGATTCATGATTCAATTCATGATTCATGATTCAATTTATGATTCATGATTCAATTCATGATTCATAATTCACGATTCAATTCATGATTCATGATTCATGATTCAATTCATGATTCAATTTATGATTCATGATTCATGATTCATGATTCAATTCATGATTCAATTCATGATTCATGATTCAATTCATGATTCAATTCATGATTCATGATTCATGATTCAATTCATGATTCATGATTCAATTCATGATTCATGATTTGATTCATGATTCAATTCATGATTCAATTCATTATTCATGATTCATGATTCAATTCATGATTCATAATTCATGATTCATGATTCAATTCATGATTCAATTCATGTTTTGAATCCTGATTCAATTCATGATTCATGATTCAATTCATGATTCATGATTCATGATTCATGATTCAACTCATGATTCATGATTCATGATTCAATTCATGATTAATGATTCATGATTCATGATTCATGATTCATGATTCATATTTCAATTCATGATTCATGATTCATGATTCAACTCATGATTCATGATTCATGATTCAATTCATGATTAATGATTCATGATTCATGATTCATGATTCATGATTCATATTTCAATTCATGATTCATGATTCAATATTCAATTCATGATTCATGATTCCTTTTTATGATTCTTGATTCATGATTCATGATTCGATTCATGATTCATGATTCATGATTCAATTCATGATTCATGATTCATAATTCATGATTCATGATTCAATTCATGATTCATGATTCATGATTCATGATTCATGATTCAATTCATAATTCATGATTCAATTTATGATTCATGATTCATGATTCATGATTCATGATTCAATTCATGATTCAATTCATGATTCATGATTGATGAATTCAATTCATGATTCATGATTTATGATTCAATTCATGATTCAATTCATGATTCATGATTCATGATTCATGATTCAATTCATGATTCATGATTCGATTCATGAATCATGATTCATGATTTAATTCATGATTCATGATTCATGATTCAATTCATGATTCATGACTCATGATTCAATTCATGATTCATGATTCAATTCATGATTCAATTTATGATTCATGATTCAATTCATGATTCAATTCATGATTCATGATTCAATTCATGATTCATGATTCAATTCATGATTCATGATTAAATTCATGATTCATGATTCAATTCGTGATTCATAATTCATGATTCATGATTCAATTCATGATTCATGATTTAATTCATGATTCGAATCCTGATTCAATTCATGATTCGAATCCTGATTCAATTCATGATTCATGATTCATGATTCAATTCATGATTCATGATTCATGATTCAATTCATGATTCATGATTCATGATTCATGAGTCAATTCATGATTCATGATTCATGATTCATGAGTCAATTCATGATTCATGATTCATGATTCATGATTCGATTCATGATTCATGATTCAATTTATGATTCATGATTCATGATTCAATTCATGATTCATGATTCGTTTCATGATTCTTGATTCATGATTCATGATTCGATTCATGATTCATGATTCATGATTCAATTCATGATTCATGATTCAATTCATGATTCATAATTCATGATTCATGATACATGATTCAATTCATAACTCATGATTAATGATTCATGATTCAATTCATGATTTATGATTCAATATTCATGATTCATGATTCAATTCATGATTCATGATTCATGATTCAATTCATGATACATGATTCATGATTCATATTTCAATTCATGATTCATGATTCAATATTCAATTCATGATTCATGATTCCTTTTTATGATTCTTGATTACTGATTCATGATTCGATTCATGATTCATGATTCATGATTCAATTCATGATTCATGATTCATAATTCTTGATTCATGATTCAATTCATGATTCATGATTCATGATTCATGATTCAATTCATAATTCATGATTCATGATTCATGATTCAATTCATGATTTATGATTCGATTCATGATTCATGATTCATGATTCAATTCATGATTCAATTCATGATTCATGATTCATTATTTAATTTATGATTCATGATTCATGATTCATGATTCATGATTCAATTCATGATTCAATTCATGATTCATGATTGATGAATTCAATTCATGATTCATGATTCATGATTTATGATTCAATTCATGATTCAATTCATGATTCATGATTCAATTCATGATTCATGATTCATGATTCAATTCATGATTCATGATTCGATTCATGAATCATGATTCATGATTTAATTCATGATTCATGATTCATGATTCAATTCATGATTCATGACTCATGATTCAATTCATGATTCATGATTCAATTCATGATTCAATTTATGATTCATGATTCAATTCATGATTCAATTCATGATTCATGATTCAATTCATGATTCATGATTCAATTCATGATTCATGATTAAATTCATGATTCATGATTCAATTCGTGATTCATAATTCATGATTCATGATTCAATTCATGATTCATGATTTAATTCATGATTCGAATCCTGATTCAATTCAGGATTCGAATCCTGATTCAATTCATGATTCATGATTCATGATTCAATTCATGATTCATGATTCATGATTCATGAGTCAATTCATGATTCATGATTCATGATTCATGAGTCAATTCATGATTCATGATTCATGATTCATGATTCGATTCATGATTCATGATTCGATTCATGAATCATGATTCATGATTTAATTCATGATTCATGATTCATGATTCAATTCATGATTCATGACTCATGATTCAATTCATGATTCATGATTCAATTCATGATTCAATTTATGATTCATGATTCAATTCATGATTCAATTCATGATTCATGATTCATGATTCAATTCATGATTCATGATTAAATTCATGATTCATGATTCAATTTGTGATTCATAATTCATGATTCATGATTCATGATTTAATTCATGATTCGAATCCTGATTCAATTCATGATTCGAATCCTGATTCAATTCATGATTCATGATTCATGATTCAATTCATGATTCATGATTCATGATTCAATTCATGATTCATGATTCATGATTCATGAGTCAATTCATGATTCATGATTCATGATTCATGAGTCAATTCATGATTCATGATTCATGATTCATGATTCGATTCATGATTCATGATTCATGATTCAATTCATGATTCATGATTCATGATTCGATTCATGATTTTTGATTCATGATTCGATTCATGATTCATGATTCATGATTCACTTCATGATTCATGATTCATGATTCAATTCATGATTCATGATTCATGATTCGATTCATGATTTTTGATTCATGATTCATGATTCGATTCATGATTCATGATTCATGATTCACTTCATGATTCACTTCATGATTCAATTCATGATTCATGATTTAATTCATGATTCAATTCATGATTCATGATTCAATTCATGATTCATGATTCAATTCATGATTCATGATTCAATTTATGATTCATGATTCAATTCATGATTCATAATTCACGATTCAATTCATGATTCATGATTCATGATTCAATTCATGATTCAATTTATGATTCATGATTCATGATTCATGATTCAATTCATGATTCAATTCATGATTCATGATTCAATTCATGATTCAATTCATGATTCATGATTCATGATTCAATTCATGATTCATGATTCAATTCATGATTCATGATTTGATTCATGATTCAATTCATGATTCAATTCATTTTTCATGATTCATGATTCAATTCATGATTCATAATTCATGATTCATGATTCAATTCATGATTCAATTCATGTTTTGAATCCTGATTCAAATTATGATTCATGATTCAATTCATGATTCATGATTCATGATTCATGATTCAACTCATGATTCATGATTCATGATTCAATTCATGATTAATGATTCATGATTCATGATTCATGATTCATGATTCATATTTCAATTCATGATTCATGATTCAATATTCAATTCATGATTCATGATTCCTTTTTATGATTCTTGATTCATGATTCATGATTCGATTCATGATTCATGATTCATGATTCAATTCATGATTCATGATTCATAATTCATGATTCATGATTCAATTCATGATTCATGATTCATGATTCATGATTCATGATTCAATTCATAATTCATGATTCATGATTCATGATTCATGATTCAATTCATGATTTATGATTCGATTCATGATTCATGATTCATGATTCATGATTCAATTCATGATTCAATTCATGATTCATGATTCATGATTCAATTTATGATTCATGATTCATGATTCATGATTCATGATTCAATTCATGATTCAATTCATGATTCATGATTGATGAATTCAATTCATGATTCATGATTTATGATTCAATTCATGATTCAATTCATGATTCATGATTCATGATTCATGATTCAATTCATGATTCATGATTCGATTCATGAATCATGATTCATGATTTAATTCATGATTCATGATTCATGATTCAATTCATGATTCATGACTCATGATTCAATTCATGATTCATGATTCAATTCATGATTCAATTTATGATTCATGATTCAATTCATGATTCAATTCATGATTCATGATTCAATTCATGATTCATGATTCAATTCATGATTCATGATTAAATTCATGATTCATGATTTAATTCATGATTCGAATCCTGATTCAATTCATGATTCGAATCCTGATTCAATTCATGATTCATGATTCATGATTCAATTCATGATTCATGATTCATGATTCAATTCATGATTCATGATTCATGATTCATGAGTCAATTCATGATTCATGATTCATGATTCATGAGTCAATTCATGATTCATGATTCATGATTCATGATTCGATTCATGATTCATGATTCAATTTATGATTCATGATTCATGATTCAATTCATGATTCATGATTCGTTTCATGATTCTTGATTCATGATTCATGATTCGATTCATGATTCATGATTCATGATTCAATTCATGATTCATGATTCATGATTCAATTCATGATTCATAATTCATGATTCATGATACATGATTCAATTCATAACTCATGATTAATGATTCATGATTCAATTCATGATTTATGATTCATGATTCATGATTCATGATTCAATTCATGATTCATGATTCATGATTCAATTCATGATACATGATTCATGATTCATATTTCAATTCATGATTCATGATTCAATATTCAATTCATGATTCATGATTCCTTTTTATGATTCTTGATTCATGATTCATGATTCGATTCATGATTCATGATTCGATTCATGATTCATGATTCATGATTCAATTCATGATTCATGATTCATAATTCATGATTCATGATTCAATTCATGATTCATGATTCATGATTCATGATTCATGATTCAATTCATAATTCATGATTCATGATTCATGATTCAATTCATGATTTATGATTCGATTCATGATTCATGATTCATGATTCAATTCATGATTCAATTCATGATTCATGATTCATTATTCAATTTATGATTCATGATTCATGATTCATGATTCATGATTCAATTCATGATTCAATTCATGATTCATGATTGATGAATTCAATTCATGATTCATGATTCATGATTTATGATTCAATTCATGATTCAATTCATGATTCATGATTCAATTCATGATTCATGATTCATGATTCAATTCATGATTCATGATTCGATTCATGAATCATGATTCATGATTTAATTCATGATTCATGATTCA
Organism: Mixophyes fleayi; assembly: GCF_038048845.1. Taxonomy (NCBI): domain Eukaryota; kingdom Metazoa; phylum Chordata; class Amphibia; order Anura; family Limnodynastidae; genus Mixophyes; species Mixophyes fleayi. The sequence goes on along the minus strand of NW_027446463.1, from coordinate 27,322 downwards.
TGATTCAATTCATGATTCATGACTCATGATTCAATTCATGATTCATAATTCACGATTCAATTCATGATTCATGATTCATGATTCAATTCATGATTCAATTTATGATTCATGATTCATGATTCATGATTCAATTCATGATTCAATTCATGATTCATGATTCAATTCATGATTCAATTCATGATTCATGATTCATGATTCAATTCATGATTCATGATTCAATTCATGATTCATGATTTGATTCATGATTCAATTCATGATTCAATTCATTTTTCATGATTCATGATTCAATTCATGATTCATAATTCATGATTCATGATTCAATTCATGATTCAATTCATGTTTTGAATCCTGATTCAAATTATGATTCATGATTCAATTCATGATTCATGATTCATGATTCATGATTCAACTCATGATTCATGATTCATGATTCAATTCATGATTAATGATTCATGATTCATGATTCATGATTCATGATTCATATTTCAATTCATGATTCATGATTCAATATTCAATTCATGATTCATGATTCCTTTTTATGATTCTTGATTCATGATTCATGATTCGATTCATGATTCATGATTCAATTCATGATTCATGATTCATAATTCATGATTCATGATTCAATTCATGATTCATGATTCATGATTCATGATTCATGATTCAATTCATAATTCATGATTCATGATTCATGATTCATGATTCAATTCATGATTTATGATTCGATTCATGATTCATGATTCATGATTCATGATTCAATTCATGATTCAATTCATGATTCATGATTCATGATTCAATTTATGATTCATGATTCATGATTCATGATTCAATTCATGATTCAATTCATGATTCATGATTGATGAATTCAATTCATGATTCATGATTTATGATTCAATTCATGATTCAATTCATGATTCATGATTCATGATTCATGATTCAATTCATGATTCATGATTCATGATTCATGATTCATGATTCAATTCATAATTCATGATTCATGATTCATGATTCATGATTCAATTCATGATTCATGATTCGATTCATGAATCATGATTCATGATTTAATTCATGATTCATGATTCATGATACAATTCATGATTCATGATTCAATTCATGATTCAATTTATGATTCATGATTCAATTCATGATTCAATTCATGATTCATGATTCAATTCATGATTCATGATTCAATTCATGATTCATGATTAAATTCATGATTCATGATTTAATTCATGATTCGAATCCTGATTCAATTCATGATTCGAATCCTGATTCAATTCATGATTCATGATTCATGATTCAATTCATGATTCATGATTCATGATTCAATTCATGATTCATGATTCATGATTCATGAGTCAATTCATGATTCATGATTCATGATTCATGAGTCAATTCATGATTCATGATTCATGATTCATGATTCGATTCATGATTCATGATTCAATTTATGATTCATGATTCATGATTCAATTCATGATTCATGATTCGTTTCATGATTCTTGATTCATGATTCATGATTCGATTCATGATTCATGATTCATGATTCAATTCATGATTCATGATTCATGATTCAATTCATGATTCATAATTCATGATTCATGATACATGATTCAATTCATAACTCATGATTAATGATTCATGATTCAATTCATGATTTATGATTCATGATTCATGATTCATGATTCAATTCATGATTCATGATTCATGATTCAATTCATGATACATGATTCATGATTCATATTTCAATTCATGATTCATGATTCAATATTCAATTCATGATTCATGATTCCTTTTTATGATTCTTGATTCATGATTCATGATTCGATTCATGATTCATGATTCATGATTCAATTCATGATTCATGATTCATAATTCATGATTCATGATTCAATTCATGATTCATGATTCATGATTCATGATTCATGATTCAATTCATAATTCATGATTCATGATTCATGATTCAATTCATGATTTATGATTCGATTCATGATTCATGATTCATGATTCAATTCATGATTCAATTCATGATTCATGATTCATTATTCAATTTATGATTCATGATTCATGATTCATGATTCATGATTCAATTCATGATTCAATTCATGATTCATGATTGATGAATTCAATTCATGATTCATGATTCATGATTTATGATTCAATTCATGATTCAATTCATGATTCATGATTCAATTCATGATTCATGATTCATGATTCAATTCATGATTCATGATTCGATTCATGAATCATGATTCATGATTTAATTCATGATTCATGATTCATGATTCAATTCATGATTCATGACTCATGATTCAATTCATGATTCATGATTCAATTCATGATTCAATTTATGATTCATGATTCAATTCATGATTCAATTCATGATTCATGATTCAATTCATGATTCATGATTCAATTCATGATTCATGATTAAATTCATGATTCATGATTCAATTCGTGATTCATAATTCATGATTCATGATTCAATTCATGATTCATGATTTAATTCATGATTCGAATCCTGATTCAATTCAGGATTCGAATCCTGATTCAATTCATGATTCATGATTCATGATTCAATTCATGATTCATGATTCATGATTCAATTCATGATTCATGATTCATGATTCATGAGTCAATTCATGATTCATGATTCATGATTCATGAGTCAATTCATGATTCATGATTCATGATTCATGATTCGATTCATGATTCATGATTCATTTTATGATTCATGATTCATGATTCAATTCATGATTCATGATTCGTTTCATGATTCTTGATTCATGATTCATGATTCGATTCATGATTCATGATTCATGATTCAATTCATGATTCATGATTCAATTCATGATTCATAATTCATGATTCATGATACATGATTCAATTCATAACTCATGATTAATGATTCATGATTCAATTCATGATTTATGATTCATGATTCATGATTCATGATTCAATTCATGATTCATGATTCATGATTCAATTCATGATACATGATTCATGATTTATGATTTGATTCATGATTCATGATTCGTGATTCAATTCATGATTCATGATTTATGATTCAATTCATGATTCATGATTCATGATTCATGATTCGATTCATGATTCATGATTCATGATTCAATTCATGATTCACGATTCAAGATTCATGATTCATGATTCGATTCATGATTCATGATTCAATTCATGATTAATGATTCATGATTCAATTCATGATTCATGATTCAATTCATGATTCAATTCATGATTCATGATTCGATTCATGATTCAATTCATGATTAATGATTCAATTCATGATTCAGTTCATGATTCATGATTCATGATTCAATTCATGATTCATGATTCAATTCATGATTCATGATTCAATTCATTTTTCATGATTCATGATTCAATTCATGATTCATAATTCATGATTCATGATTAAATTCATGATTCATGATTCAATTCATGTTTCGAATCCTGATTCAATTCATGATTCATGATTCAACTCATGATTCATGATTCATGATTCAATTCATGATTCATGATTCATGATTCATGATTCATGATTCGATTCATGATTCATGATTCATGATTCAATTCATGATTCATGATTCATGATTCAATTCATGATTCATGATTCCTTTTTATGATTCTTGATTCATGATTCATGATTCGATTCATGATTCATGATTCATGATTCAATTCATGATTCATAATTCATGATTCATGATTCAATTCATGATTCATGATTCATGATTCAATTCATAATTCATGATTCATGATTCATGATTCAATTCATGATTCTTGATTCATGATTCATGATTCAATTCATGATTCATGATTCGATTCATGATTCATGATTCATGATTCAATTCATGATTCAATTCATGATTCATGATTCATGATTCAATTTATGATTCATGATTCATTATTCATGATTCATGATTCAATTCATGATTCATGATTGATGAATTCAATTCATGATTCATGATTCAATTCATGATTCAATTCATGATTCATGATTCAATTCATGATTCATGATTCATGATTCATGATTCGATTCATGAATCATGATTTATGATTTAATTCATGATTCATGATTCAAGATTCATGATTCATTATTCAATTCATGATTCATGATTCAATTTATGATTCGAATCCTGATTCAATTTATGATTCATGATTTGATTTATGATTCATGATTCATGATTCAATTCATGATTCATGATTCATGATTCAATTCATGATTCATGATTCATGATTCATGATTCGATTTATGATTCATGATTCATGATTCATGATTCGATTCATGATTCATGATTCATGATTCAATTCATGATTCATGATTCGATTCATGATTTTTGATTCATGATTCATGATTTGATTCATGATTCATGATTCACTTCATGATTCACTTCATGATTCAATTCATGATTCATGATTCAATTCATGATTCAATTCATGATTCATGATTCAATTCATGATTCATGATTCAATTCATGATTCATGATTCATGATTCAATTTATGATTCATGATTCAATTCATGATTCATAATTCACGATTCAATTCATGATTCATGATTCATGATTCAATTCATGATTCATAATTCACGATTCAATTCATGATTCATGATTCAATTCATGATTCAATTTATGATTCATGATTCATGATTCAATTCATGATTCATGATTCAATTCATGATTCATGATTCATGATTCAATTCATGATTCATGATTCAATTCATGATTCATGATTCAATTCATTTTTCATGATTCATGATTCAATTCATGATTCATAATTCATGATTCATGATTCAATTCATGATTCATGATTCAATTTATGATTCGAATCCTGATTCAATTTATGATTCATGATTTGATTTATGATTCATGATTCATGATTCAATTCATGATTCATGATTCATGATTCAATTCATGATTCATGATTCATGATTCATGATTCATGATTCGATTTATGATTCATGATTCATGATTCATGATTCGATTCATGATTCATGATTCATGATTCAATTCATGATTCATGATTCAATTCATGATTCATGATTCAATTCATTTTTCATGATTCATGATTCAATTCATGATTCATAATTCATGATTCATGATTCAATTCATGATTCATGATTCAATTCATGATTCGAATCCTGATTCAATTTATGATTCATGATTTGATTTATGATTCATGATTCATGATTCAATTCATGATTCATGATTCATGATTCAATTCATGATTCATGATTCATGATTCAAGATTCATGATTCGATTTATGATTCATGATTCATGATTCATGATTCGATTCATGATTCATGATTCATGATTCAATTCATGATTCATGATTCGATTCATGATTTTTGATTCATGATTCATGATTCGATTCATGATTCATGATTCATGATTCACTTCATGATTCACTTCATGATTCAATTCATGATTCATGATTCAATTCATGTTTCAATTCATGATTCATGATTCAATTCATGATTCATGATTCAATTCATGATTCATGATTCATGATTCAATTTATGATTCATGATTCAATTCATGATTCATAATTCACGATTCAATTCATGATTCATGATTCATGATTCAATTCATGATTCAATTTATGATTCATGATTCATGATTCATGATTCAATTCATGATTCAATTCATGATTCATGATTGATGAATTCAATTCATGATTCATGATTCAATTCATGATTCAATTCATGATTCATGATTCAATTCATGATTCATGATTCATGATTCAATTCATGATTCATGATTCGATTCATGAATCATGATTTATGATTTAATTCATGATTCATGATTCAAGATTCATGATTCATTATTCAATTCATGATTCATGATTCAATTTATTATTCGAATCCTGATTCAATTTATGATTCATGATTTGATTTATGATTCATGATTCATGATTCAATTCATGATTCATGATTCATGATTCAATTCATGATTCATGATTCATGATTCATGATTCGATTTATGATTCATGATTCATGATTCATGATTCGATTCATGATTCATGATTCATGATTCAATTCATGATTCATGATTCGATTCATGATTTTTGATTCATGATTCATGATTCGATTCATGATTCATGATTCATGATTCACTTCATGATTCACTTCATGATTCAATTCATGATTCATGATTCAATTCATGATTCAATTCATGATTCATGATTCAATTCATGATTCATGATTCAATTCATGATTCATGATTCATGATTCAATTTATGATTCATGATTCAATTCATGATTCATAATTCACGATTCAATTCATGATTCATGATTCATGATTCAATTCATGATTCATAGTTCACGATTCAATTCATGATTCATGATTCATGATTCAATTCATGATTCAATTTATGATTCATGATTCATGATTCAATTCATGATTCATGATTCAATTCATGATTCAATTCATGATTCATGATTCATGATTCAATTCATGATTCATGATTCAATTCATGATTCATGATTCAATTCATTTTTCATGATTCATGATTCAATTCATGATTCATAATTCATGATTCATGATTCAATTCATGATTCATGATTCAATTCATGATTCGAATCCTGATTCAATTTATGATTCATGATTTGATTTATGATTCATGATTCATGATTCAATTCATGATTCATGATTCATGATTTAATTCATGATTCATGATTCATGATTCATGATTCATGATTCGATTTATGATTCATGATTCATGATTCATGATTCGATTCATGATTCATGATTCATGATTCAATTCATGATTCATGATTCGATTCATGATTTTTGATTCATGATTCATGATTCGATTCATGATTCATGATTCATGATTCACTTCATGATTCACTTCATGATTCAATTCATGATTCATGATTCAATTCATGTTTCAATTCATGATTCATGATTCAATTCATGATTCATGATTCAATTCATGATTCATGATTCATGATTCAATTTATGATTCATGATTCAATTCATGATTCATAATTCACGATTCAATTCATGATTCATGATTCATGATTCAATTCATGATTCAATTTATGATTCATGATTCATGATTCATGATTCAATTCATGATTCAATTCATGATTCATGATTCAATTCATGATTCATGATTTAATTCATGATTCATGATTCAATTCATTTTTCATGATTCAAGATTCAATTCATAATTCATGATTCATGATTCATGATTCAATTCATGATTCATGATTCAAGATTCATGATTCAATTCATGATTCATGATTCAATTCATGTTTCGAATCCTGATTCAATTCATGATTCATGATTCAACTCATGATTCATGATTCATGATTCAATTCATGATTCATGATTCATGATTCATGATTCGATTCATGATTCATGATTCATGATTCAATTCATGATTCATGATTCATGATTCGATTCATGATTCATGATTCATGATTCAATTCATGATTCATAATTCATGATTCATGATTCAATTCATGATTCATGATTCATGATTCATGATTCATGATTCAATTCATAATTCATGATTCATGATTCATGATTCAATTCATGATTCTTGATTCATGATTCATGATTCAATTCATGATTCATGATTCGATTCATTTTTCATGATTCATGATTCAATTCATGATTCATAATTCATGATTCATGATTCAATTCATGATTCATGATTCAATTCATGATTCATGATTCAATTCATTTTTCATGATTCATGATTCAATTCATGATTCATGATTCAATTCATTTTTCATGATTCATGATTCAATTCATGATTCAATTCATGATTCATGATTCAATTCATGATTCATGATTCATGATTCAATTCATGATTCATGATTCGATTCATGAATCATGATTCATGATTTAATTCATGATTCAATTTATGATTCATGATTCATGATTCATGATTCGATTTATGATTCATGATTCATGATTCATGATTCGATTCATGATTCATGATTCAAATTATGATTCATGATTCGATTCATGATTTTTGATTCATGATTCATGATTCGATTCATGATTCATGATTCATGATTCACTTCATGATTCACTTCATGATTCAATTCATGATTCATGATTCAATTCATGTTTCAATTCATGATTCATGATTCAATTCAAGATTCATGGTTCAATTCATGATTCATAAATCATGATTCATGATTCATTAATTTATGATTCAATTGCTGATTCATGATTCGAATCCTGATTCAATTTATGATTCATGATTCAATTCATGATTCATGATTCAAGATTCATGATTCATTATTCAATTCATGATTCATGATTCAATTCATGATTCGAATCCTGTTTCAATTTATGATTCATGATTTGATTTATGATTCATGATTCATGATTCAATTCATGATTCATGATTCATGATTCAATTCATGATTCATGATTCATGATTCATGATTCGATTTATGATTCATGATTCATGATTCATGATTCAATTTATGATTCATGATTCATGATTCAATTCATGATTCATGATTCACTTCATGATTCACTTCATGATTCAATTCATGATTCATGATTCAATTCATGATTCAATTCAAGATTCATGATTCAATTCATGATTCATGATTCAATTCATGATTCAATTCATGATTCATGATTGATGAATTCAATTCATGATTCATGATTCATGATTTATGATTCAATTCATGATTCAATTCATGAGTCATGATTCAATTCATGATTCATGATTCATGATTCAATTCATGATTCATGATTCGATTCATGAATCATGATTCATGATTTAATTCATGATTCATGATTCATGATTCAATTCATGATTCATGACTCATGATTCAATTCATGATTCATGATTCAATTCATGATTCAATTTATGATTCATGATTCAATTCATGATTCAATTCATGATTCATGATTCAATTCATGATTCATGATTCAATTCATGATTCATGATTAAATTCATGATTCATGATTCAATTCGTGATTCATAATTCATGATTCATGATTCAATTCATGATTCATGATTTAATTCATGATTCGAATCCTGATTCAATTCATGATTCGAATCCTGATTCAATTCATGATTCATGATTCATGATTCAATTCATGATTCATGATTCAATTCATGATTCATGATTCATGATTCATGAGTCAATTCATGATTCATGATTCATGATTCATGAGTCAATTCATGATTCATGATTCATGATTCATGATTCGATTCATGATTCATGATTCAATTTATGATTCATGATTCATGATTCAATTCATGATTCATGATTCGTTTCATGATTCTTGATTCATGATTCATGATTCGATTCATGATTCATGATTCATGATTCAATTCATGATTCATGATTCAATTCATGATTCAATTTATGATTCATGATTCATGATTCAATTCATGATTCATGATTCAATTCATGATTCATGATTCATGATTCAATTCATGATTCATGATTCAATTCATGATTCATGATTCAATTCATTTTTCATGATTCATAATTCAATTCATGATTCATAATTCATGATTCATGATTCAATTCATGATTCATGATTCAATTCATGATTCGAATCCTGATTCAATTTATGATTCATGATTTGATTTATGATTCATGATTCATGATTCAATTCATGATTCATGATTCATGATTCATGATTCATGATTCGATTTATGATTCATGATTCATGATTCATGATTCGATTCATGATTCATGATTCATGATTCAATTCATGATTCATGATTCGATTCATGATTTTTGATTCATGATTCATGATTCGATTCATGATTCATGATTCATGATTCACTTCATGATTCACTTCATGATTCAATTCATGATTCATGATTCAATTCATGTTTCAATTCATGATTCATGATTCAATTTATGATTCATGATTCATGATTCAATTCATGATTCATGATTCACTTCATGATTCACTTCATGATTCAATTCATGATTCATGATTCAATTCATGATTCAATTCAAGATTCATGATTCAATTCATGATTCATGATTCAATTCATGATTCAATTCATGATTCATGATTGATGAATTCAATTCATGATTCATGATTCATGATTTATGATTCAATTCATGATTCAATTCATGAGTCATGATTCAATTCATGATTCATGATTCATGATTCAATTCATGATTCATGATTCGATTCATGAATCATGATTCATGATTTAATTCATGATTCATGATTCATGATTCAATTCATGATTCATGACTCATGATTCAATTCAAGATTCATGATTCAATTCATGATTCATGATTCAATTCATGATTCAATTCATGATTCATGATTGATGAATTCAATTCATGATTCATGATTCATGATTTATGATTCAATTCATGATTCAATTCATGAGTCATGATTCAATTCATGATTCATGATTCATGATTCAATTCATGATTCATGATTCGATTCATGAATCATGATTCATGATTTAATTCATGATTCATGATTCATGATTCAATTCATGATTCATGACTCATGATTCAATTCATGATTCATGATTCAATTCATGATTCAATTTATGATTCATGATTCAATTCATGATTCAATTCATGATTCATGATTCAATTCATGATTCATGATTCAATTCATGATTCATGATTAAATTCATGATTCATGATTCAATTCGTGATTCATAATTCATGATTCATGATTCAATTCATGATTCATGATTTAATTCATGATTCGAATCCTGATTCAATTCATGATTCGAATCCTGATTCAATTCATGATTCATGATTCATGATTCAATTCATGATTCATGATTCAATTCATGATTCATGATTCATGATTCATGAGTCAATTCATGATTCATGATTCATGATTCATGAGTCAATTCATGATTCATGATTCATGATTCATGATTCGATTCATGATTCATGATTCAATTTATGATTCATGATTCATGATTCAATTCATGATTCATGATTCGTTTCATGATTCTTGATTCATGATTCATGATTCGATTCATGATTCATGATTCATGATTCAATTCATGATTCATGATTCATGATTCAATTCATGATTCATAATTCATGATTCATGATACATGATTCAATTCATAACTCATGATTAATGATTCATGATTCAATTCATGATTTATGATTCATGATTCATGATTCATGATTCAATTCATGATTCATGATTCATGATTCAATTCATGATACATGATTCATGATTCATATTTCAATTCATGATTCATGATTCAATATTCAATTCATGATTCATGATTCCTTTTTATGATTCTTGATTCATGATTCATGATTCGATTCATGATTCATGATTCATGATTCAATTCATGATTCATGATTCATAATTCATGATTCATGATTCAATTCATGATTCATGATTCATGATTCATGATTCATGATTCAATTCATAATTCATGATTCATGATTCATGATTCAATTCATGATTTATGATTCGATTCATGATTCATGATTCATGATTCAATTCATGATTCAATTCATGATTCATGATTCATGATTCAATTTATGATTCATGATTCATGATTCATGATTCAATTCATGATTCAATTCATGATTCATGATTGATGAATTCAATTCATGATTCATGATTCATGATTTATGATTCAATTCATGATTCAATTCATGATTCATGATTCAATTCATGATTCATGATTCATGATTCAATTCATGATTCATTATTCGATTCATGAATCATGATTCATGATTTAATTCATGATTCATGATTCATGATTCAATTCATGATTCATGACTCATGATTCAATTCATGATTCATGATTTAATTCATGATTCGAATCCTGATTCAATTCATGATTCATGATTCATGATTCAATTCATGATTCATGATTCATGATTCAATTCATGATTCATGATTCATGATTCATGAGTCAATTCATGATTCATGATTCATGATTCATGAGTCAATTCATGATTCATGATTCATGATTCATGATTCGATTCATGATTCATGATTCATTTTATGATTCATGATTCATGATTCAATTCATGATTCATGATTCGTTTCATGATTCTTGATTCATGATTCATGATTCGATTCATGATTCATGATTCATGATTCAATTCATGATTCATAATTCATGATTCATGATACATAATTCAATTCATAACTCATGATTAATGATTCATGATTCAATTCATGATTTATGATTCATGATTCATGATTCATAATTCATGATTCATGATACATAATTCAATTCATAACTCATGATTAATGATTTATGATTTGATTCATGATTCATGATTCATGATTCGTGATTCAATTCATGATTCATGATTTATGATTCAATTCATGATTCATGATTCATGATTCATGATTCGATTCATGATTCATGATTCATGATTCAATTCATGATTCATGATTCAAGATTCATGATTCATGATTCGATTCATGATTCATGATTCAATTCATGATTCATGATTCATGATTCAATTCATGATTCATGATTCAATTCATGATTCAATTCATGATTCATGATTCGATTCATGATTCAATTCATGATTCATGATTCAATTCATGATTCAGTTCATGATTCATGATTCATGATTCAATTCATGATTCATGATTCAATTCATGATTCATGATTCAATTCATTTTTCATGATTCATGATTCAATTCATGATTCATAATTCATGATTCATGATTCAATTCATGATTCATGATTCAATTCATGTTTCGAATCCTGATTCAATTCATGATTCATGATTCAACTCATGATTCATGATTCATGATTCAATTCATGATTCATGATTCATGATTCATGATTCATGATTCGATTCATGATTCATGATTCATGATTCAATTCATGATTCATGATTCATGATTCAATTCATGATTCATGATTCCTTTTTATGATTCTTGATTCATGATTCATGATTCGATTCATGATTCATGATTCATGATTCAATTCATGATTCATAATTCATGATTCATGATTCAATTCATGATTCATGATTCATGATTCAATTCATAATTCATGATTCATGATTCATGATTCAATTCATGATTCTTGATTCATGATTCATATTTCAATTCATGATTCATGATTCAATATTCAATTCATGATTCATGATTCCTTTTTATGATTCTTGATTCATGATTCATGATTCGATTCATGATTCATGATTCATGATTCAATTCATGATTCATGATTCATAATTCATGATTCATGATTCAATTCATGATTCATGATTCATGATTCATGATTCATGATTCAATTCATAATTCATGATTCATGATTCATGATTCAATTCATGATTTATGATTCGATTCATGATTCATGATTCATGATTCAATTCATGATTCAATTCATGATTCATGATTCATGATTCAATTTATGATTCATGATTCATGATTCATGATTCATGATTCAATTCATGATTCAATTCATGATTCATGATTGATGAATTCAATTCATGATTCATGATTCATGATTTATGATTCAATTCATGATTCAATTCATGATTCATGATTCGATTCATGAATCATGATTCATGATTTAATTCATGATTCATGATTCATGATTCAATTCATGATTCATGATTCAAGATTCATGATTCAATTCATGATTCATGATTCAATTCATGTTTCGAATCCTGATTCAATTCATGATTCATGATTCAACTCATGATTCATGATTCATGATTCAATTCATGATTCATGATTCATGATTCATGATTCATGATTCGATTCATGATTCATGATTCATGATTCAATTCATGATTCATGATTCATGATTCGATTCATGATTCATGATTCATGATTCAATTCATGATTCATAATTCATGATTCATGATTCAATTCATGATTCATGATTCATGATTCATGATTCAATTCATAATTCATGATTCATGATTCATGATTCAATTCATGATTCTTGATTCATGATTCATGATTCAATTCATGATTCATGATTCGATTCATTTTTCATGATTCATGATTCAATTCATGATTCATAATTCATGATTCATGATTCAATTCATGATTCATGATTCAATTCATGATTCATGATTCAATTCATTTTTCATGATTCATGATTCAATTCATGATTCATGATTCAATTCATTTTTCATGATTCATGATTCAATTCATGATTCAATTCATGATTCATGATTCAATTCATGATTCATGATTCATGATTCAATTCATGATTCATGATTCGATTCATGAATCATGATTCATGATTTAATTCATGATTCAATTTATGATTCATGATTCATGATTCATGATTCGATTTATGATTCATGATTCATGATTCATGATTCGATTCATGATTCATGATTCAAATTATGATTCATGATTCGATTCATGATTTTTGATTCATGATTCATGATTCGATTCATGATTCATGATTCATGATTCACTTCATGATTCACTTCATGATTCAATTCATGATTCATGATTCAATTCATGTTTCAATTCATGATTCATGATTCAATTCAAGATTCATGGTTCAATTCATGATTCATAAATCATGATTCATGATTCATTAATTTATGATTCAATTGCTGATTCATGATTCGAATCCTGATTCAATTTATGATTCATGATTCAATTCATGATTCATGATTCAAGATTCATGATTCATTATTCAATTCATGATTCATGATTCAATTCATGATTCGAATCCTGATTCAATTTATGATTCATGATTTGATTTATGATTCATGATTCATGATTCAATTCATGATTCATGATTCATGATTCAATTCATGATTCATGATTCATGATTCATGATTCGATTTATGATTCATGATTCATGATTCATGATTCAATTTATGATTCATGATTCATGATTCAATTCATGATTCATGATTCACTTCATGATTCACTTCATGATTCAATTCATGATTCATGATTCAATTCATGATTCAATTCAAGATTCATGATTCAATTCATGATTCATGATTCAATTCATGATTCATGATTCATGATTCATGATTCATGATTCAATTCATGATTCAATTCATGATTCATGATTGATGAATTCAATTCATGATTCATGATTCATGATTTATGATTCAATTCATGATTCAATTCATGATTCATGATTCAATTCATGATTCATGATTCATGATTCAATTCATGATTCATGATTCGATTCATGAATCATGATTCATGATTTAATTCATGATTCATGATTCATGATTCAATTCATGATTCATGACTCATGATTCAATTCATGATTCATGATTCAATTCATGATTCAATTTATGATTCATGATTCAATTCATGATTCAATTCATGATTCATGATTCAATTCATGATTCATGATTCAATTCATGATTCATGATTAAATTCATGATTCATGATTCAATTCGTGATTCATAATTCATGATTCATGATTCATGATTTAATTCATGATTCGAATCCTGATTCAATTCATGATTCGAATCCTGATTCAATTCATGATTCATGATTCATGATTCAATTCATGATTCATGATTCATGATTCAATTCATGATTCATGATTCATGATTCATGAGTCAATTCATGATTCATGATTCATGATTCATGAGTCAATTCATGATTCATGATTCATGATTCATGATTCGATTCATGATTCATGATTCAATTTATGATTCATGATTCATGATTCAATTCATGAGTCATGATTCGTTTCATGATTCTTGATTCATGATTCATGATTCGATTCATGATTCATGATTCATGATTCAATTCATGATTCATGATTCATGATTCAATTCATGATTCATAATTCATGATTCATGATACATGATTCAATTCATAACTCATGATTAATGATTCATGATTCAATTCATGATTTATGATTCATGATTCATGATTCATGATTCAATTCATGATTCATGATTCATGATTCAATTCATGATACATGATTCATGATTCATATTTCAATTCATGATTCATGATTCAATATTCAATTCATGATTCATGATTCCTTTTTATGATTCTTGATTCATGATTCATGATTCGATTCATGATTCATGATTCATGATTCAATTCATGATTCATGATTCATAATTCATGATTCATGATTCAATTCATGATTCATGATTCATGATTCATGATTCATGATTCAATTCATAATTCATGATTCATGATTCATGATTCAATTCATGATTTATGATTCGATTCATGATTCATGATTCATGATTCAATTCATGATTCAATTCATGATTCATGATTCATGATTCAATTTATGATTCATGATTCATGATTCATGATTCATGATTCAATTCATGATTCAATTCATGATTCATGATTGATGAATTCAATTCATGATTCATGATTCATGATTTATGATTCAATTCATGATTCAATTCATGATTCATGATTCAATTCATGATTCATGATTCATGATTCAATTCATGATTCATGATTCGATTCATGAATCATGATTTAATTCATGATTCATGATTCATGATTCAATTCATGATTCATGACACATGATTCAATTCATGATTCATGATTTAATTCATGATTCGAATCCTGATTCAATTCATGATTCATGATTCATGATTCAATTCATGATTCATGATTCATGATTCAATTCATGATTCATGATTCATGATTCATGAGTCAATTCATGATTCATGATTCATGATTCATGAGTCAATTCATGATTCATGATTCATGATTCATGATTCGATTCATGATTCATGATTCATTTTATGATTCATGATTCATGATTCAATTCATGATTCATGATTCGTTTCATGATTCTTGATTCATGATTCATGATTCGATTCATGATTCATGATTCATGATTCAATTCATGATTCATAATTCATGATTCATGATACATAATTCAATTCATAACTCATGATTAATGATTCATGATTCAATTCATGATTTATGATTCATGATTCATGATTCATGATTCAATTCATGATTCATGATTCATGATTCAATTCATGATACATGATTCATGATTTATGATTTGATTCATGATTCATGATTCATGATTCGTGATTCAATTCATGATTCATGATTTATGATTCAATTCATGATTCATGATTCATGATTCATGATTCGATTCATGATTCATGATTCATGATTCAATTCATGATTCATGATTCAAGATTCATGATTCATGATTCGATTCATGATTCATGATTCAATTCATGTTTCGAATCCTGATTCAATTCATGATTCATGATTCAACTCATGATTCATGATTCATGATTCAATTCATGATTCATGATTCATGATTCATGATTCATGATTCGATTCATGATTCATGATTCATGATTCAATTCATGATTCATGATTCATGATTCGATTCATGATTCATGATTCATGATTCAATTCATGATTCATAATTCATGATTCATGATTCAATTCATGATTCATGATTCATGATTCATGATTCATGATTCAATTCATAATTCATGATTCATGATTCATGATTCAATTCATGATTCTTGATTCATGATTCATGATTCAATTCATGATTCATGATTCGATTCATTTTTCATGATTCATGATTCAATTCATGATTCATAATTCATGATTCATGATTCAATTCATGATTCATGATTCAATTCATGATTCATGATTCAATTCATTTTTCATGATTCATGATTCAATTCATGATTCATGATTCAATTCATTTTTCATGATTCATGATTCAATTCATGATTCAATTCATGATTCATGATTCAATTCATGATTCATGATTCATGATTCAATTCATGATTCATGATTCGATTCATGAATCATGATTCATGATTTAATTCATGATTCAATTTATGATTCATGATTCATGATTCATGATTCGATTTATGATTCATGATTCATGATTCATGATTCGATTCATGATTCATGATTCAAATTATGATTCATGATTCGATTCATGATTTTTGATTCATAATTCATGATTCGATTCATGATTCATGATTCATGATTCACTTCATGATTCACTTCATGATTCAATTCATGATTCATGATTCAATTCATGTTTCAATTCATGATTCATGATTCAATTCAAGATTCATGGTTCAATTCATGATTCATAAATCATGATTCATGATTCATTAATTTATGATTCAATTGCTGATTCATGATTCGAATCCTGATTCAATTTATGATTCATGATTCAATTCATGATTCATGATTCAAGATTCATGATTCATTATTCAATTCATGATTCATGATTCAATTCATGATTCGAATCCTGATTCAATTTATGATTCATGATTTGATTTATGATTCATGATTCATGATTCAATTCATGATTCATGATTCATGATTCAATTCATGATTCATGATTCATGATTCATGATTCGATTTATGATTCATGATTCATGATTCATGATTCAATTTATGATTCATGATTCATGATTCAATTCATGATTCATGATTCACTTCATGATTCACTTCATGATTCAATTCATGATTCATGATTCAATTCATGATTCAATTCAAGATTCATGATTCAATTCATGATTCATGATTCAATTCATGATTCATGATTCATGATTCATGATTCATGATTCAATTCATGATTCATGATTGATGAATTCAATTCATGATTCATGATTCATGATTTATGATTCAATTCATGATTCAATTCATGATTCATGATTCAATTCATGATTCATGATTCATGATTCAATTCATGATTCATGATTCGATTCATGAATCATGATTCATGATTTAATTCATGATTCATGATTCATGATTCAATTCATGATTCATGACTCATGATTCAATTCATGATTCATGATTCAATTCATGATTCAATTTATGATTCATGATTCAATTCATGATTCAATTCATGATTCATGATTCAATTCATGATTCATGATTCAATTCATGATTCATGATTAAATTCATGATTCATGATTCAATTCGTGATTCATAATTCATGATTCATGATTCAATTCATGATTCATGATTTAATTCATGATTCGAATCCTGATTCAATTCATGATTCGAATCCTGATTCAATTCATGATTCATGATTCATGATTCAATTCATGATTCATGATTCATGATTCAATTCATGATTCATGATTCATGATTCATGAGTCAATTCATGATTCATGATTCATGATTCATGAGTCAATTCATGATTCATGATTCATGATTCATGATTCGATTCATGATTCATGATTCAATTTATGATTCATGATTCATGATTCAATTCATGATTCATGATTCGTTTCATGATTCTTGATTCATGATTCATGATTCGATTCATGATTCATGATTCATGATTCAATTCATGATTCATGATTCATGATTCAATTCATGATTCATAATTCATGATTCATGATACATGATTCAATTCATAACTCATGATTAATGATTCATGATTCAATTCATGATTTATGATTCATGATTCATGATTCATGATTCAATTCATGATTCATGATTCATGATTCAATTCATGATACATGATTCATGATTCATATTTCAATTCATGATTCATGATTCAATATTCAATTCATGATTCATGATTCCTTTTTATGATTCTTGATTCATGATTCATGATTCGATTCATGATTCATGATTCATGATTCAATTCATGATTCATGATTCATAATTCATGATTCATGATTCAATTCATGATTCATGATTCATGATTCATGATTCATGATTCAATTCATAATTCATGATTCATGATTCATGATTCAATTCATGATTTATGATTCGATTCATGAATCATGATTCATGATTCAATTCATGATTCAATTCATGATTCATGATTCAATTCATGATTCAATTTATGATTCATGATTCAATTCATGATTCAATTCATGATTCATGATTCAATTCATGATTCATGATTCAATTCATGATTCATGATTAAATTCATGATTCATGATTCAATTCGTGATTCATAATTCATGATTCATGATTCAATTCATGATTCATGATTTAATTCATGATTTGAATCCTGATTCAATTCATGATTCGAATCCTGATTCAATTCATGATTCATGATTCATGATTCAATTCATGATTCATGATTCATGATTCAATTCATGATTCATGATTCATGATTCATGAGTCAATTCATGATTCATGATTCATGATTCATGAGTCAATTCATGATTCATGATTCATGATTCATGATTCGATTCATGATTCATGATTCAATTTATGATTCATGATTCATGATTCAATTCATGATTCATGATTCGTTTCATGATTCTTGATTCATGATTCATGATTCGATTCATGATTCATGATTCATGATTCAATTCATGATTCATGATTCATGATTCAATTCATGATTCATAATTCATGATTCATGATACATGATTCAATTCATAACTCATGATTAATGATTCATGATTCAATTCATGATTTATGATTCATGATTCATGATTCATGATTCAATTCATGATTCATGATTCATGATTCAATTCATGATACATGATTCATGATTCATATTTCAATTCATGATTCATGATTCAATATTCAATTCATGATTCATGATTCCTTTTTATGATTCTTGATTCATGATTCATGATTCGATTCATGATTCATGATTCATGATTCAATTCATGATTCATGATTCATAATTCATGATTCATGATTCAATTCATGATTCATGATTCATGATTCATGATTCATGATTCAATTCATAATTCATGATTCATGATTCATGATTCAATTCATGATTTATGATTCGATTCATGAATCATGATTCATGATTCAATTCATGATTCAATTCATGATTCATGATTCATGATTCATGATTCAATTTATGATTCATGATTCATGATTCATGATTCATGATTCAATTCATGATTCAATTCATGATTCATGATTGATGAATTCAATTCATGATTCATGATTCATGATTTATGATTCAATTCATGATTCAATTCATGATTCATGATTCAATTCATGATTCATGATTCATGATTCAATTCATGATTCATGATTCGATTCATGAATCATGATTCATGATTTAATTCATGATTCATGATTCATGATTCAATTCATGATTCATGACTCATGATTCAATTCATGATTCATGATTTAATTCATGATTCGAATCCTGATTCAATTCATGATTCATGATTCATGATTCAATTCATGATTCATGATTCATGATTCAATTCATGATTCATGATTCATGATTCATGAGTCAATTCATGATTCATGATTCATGATTCATGAGTCAATTCATGATTCATGATTCATGATTCATGATTCGATTCATGATTCATGATTCATTTTATGATTCATGATTCATGATTCAATTCATGATTCATGATTCGTTTCATGATTCTTGATTCATGATTCATGATTCGATTCATGATTCATGATTCATGATTCATGATTCATGATTCAATTCATGATTCATAATTCATGATTCATGATACATAATTCAATTCATAACTCATGATTAATGATTCATGATTCAATTCATGATTTATGATTCATGATTCATGATTCATGATTCATGATTCAATTCATGATACATGATTCATGATTCATGATTCGTGATTCAATTCATGATTCATGATTTATGATTCAATTCATGATTCATGATTCATGATTCATGATTCGATTCATGATTCATGATTCATGATTCAATTCATGATTCATGATTCAAGATTCATGATTCATGATTCGATTCATGATTCATGATTCAATTCATGATTCATGATTCATGATTCAATTCATGATTCATGATTCAATTCATGATTCAATTCATGATTCATGATTCGATTCATGATTCAATTCATGATTCATGATTCAATTCATGATTCAGTTCATGATTCATGATTCATGATTCAATTCATGATTCATGATTCAATTCATGATTCATGATTCAATTCATTTTTCATGATTCATGATTCAATTCATGATTCATAATTCATGATTCATGATTCAATTCATGATTCATGATTCAATTCATGTTTCGAATCCTGATTCAATTCATGATTCATGATTCAACTCATGATTCATGATTCATGATTCAATTCATGATTCATGATTCATGATTCATGATTCATGATTCGATTCATGATTCATGATTCATGATTCAATTCATGATTCATGATTCATGATTCAATTCATGATTCATGATTCCTTTTTATGATTCTTGATTCATGATTCATGATTCGATTCATGATTCATGATTCATGATTCAATTCATGATTCATAATTCATGATTCATGATTCAATTCATGATTCATGATTCATGATTCAATTCATAATTCATGATTCATGATTCATGATTCAATTCATGATTCTTGATTCATGATTCATATTTCAATTCATGATTCATGATTCAATATTCAATTCATGATTCATGATTCCTTTTTATGATTCTTGATTCATGATTCATGATTCGATTCATGATTCATGATTCATGATTCAATTCATGATTCATGATTCATAATTCATGATTCATGATTCAATTCATGATTCATGATTCATGATTCATGATTCATGATTCAATTCATAATTCATGATTCATGATTCATGATTCAATTCATGATTTATGATTCGATTCATGATTCATGATTCATGATTCAATTCATGATTCAATTCATGATTCATGATTCATGATTCAATTTATGATTCATGATTCATGATTCATGATTCATGATTCAATTCATGATTCAATTCATGATTCATGATTGATGAATTCAATTCATGATTCATGATTCATGATTTATGATTCAATTCATGATTCAATTCATGATTCATGATTCGATTCATGAATCATGATTCATGATTTAATTCATGATTCATGATTCATGATTCAATTCATGATTCGAATCCTGATTCAATTTATGATTCATGATTTGATTTATGATTCATGATTCATGATTCAATTCATGATTCATGATTCATGATTCAATTCATGATTCATGATTCATGATTCATGATTCGATTTATGATTCATGATTCATGATTCATGATTCAATTTATGATTCATGATTCATGATTCAATTCATGATTCATGATTCACTTCATGATTCACTTCATGATTCAATTCATGATTCATGATTCAATTCATGATTCAATTCAAGATTCATGATTCAATTCATGATTCATGATTCAATTCATGATTCATGATTCATGATTCATGATTCATGATTCAATTCATGATTCAATTCATGATTCATGATTGATGAATTCAATTCATGATTCATGATTCATGATTTATGATTCAATTCATGATTCAATTCATGATTCATGATTCAATTCATGATTCATGATTCATGATTCAATTCATGATTCATGATTCGATTCATGAATCATGATTCATGATTTAATTCATGATTCATGATTCATGATTCAATTCATGATTCATGACTCATGATTCAATTCATGATTCATGATTCAATTCATGATTCAATTTATGATTCATGATTCAATTCATGATTCAATTCATGATTCATGATTCAATTCATGATTCATGATTCAATTCATGATTCATGATTAAATTCATGATTCATGATTCAATTCGTGATTCATAATTCATGATTCATGATTCAATTCATGATTCATGATTTAATTCATGATTCGAATCCTGATTCAATTCATGATTCGAATCCTGATTCAATTCATGATTCATGATTCATGATTCAATTCATGATTCATGATTCATGATTCAATTCATGATTCATGATTCATGATTCATGAGTCAATTCATGATTCATGATTCATGATTCATGAGTCAATTCATGATTCATGATTCATGATTCATGATTCATGATTCGATTCATGATTCATGATTCAATTTATGATTCATGATTCATGATTCAATTCATGATTCATGATTCGTTTCATGATTCTTGATTCATGATTCATGATTCGATTCATGATTCATGATTCATGATTCAATTCATGATTCATGATTCATGATTCAATTCATGATTCATAATTCATGATTCATGATACATGATTCAATTCATAACTCATGATTAATGATTCATGATTCAATTCATGATTTATGATTCATGATTCATGATTCATGATTCAATTCATGATTCATGATTCATGATTCAATTCATGATACATGATTCATGATTCATATTTCAATTCATGATTCATGATTCAATATTCAATTCATGATTCATGATTCCTTTTTATGATTCTTGATTCATGATTCATGATTCGATTCATGATTCATGATTCATGATTCAATTCATGATTCATGATTCATAATTCATGATTCATGATTCAATTCATGATTCATGATTCATGATTCATGATTCATGATTCAATTCATAATTCATGATTCATGATTCATGATTCAATTCATGATTTATGATTCGATTCATGATTCATGATTCATGATTCAATTCATGATTCAATTCATGATTCATGATTCATGATTCAATTTATGATTCATGATTCATGATTCATGATTCATGATTCAATTCATGATTCAATTCATGATTCATGATTGATGAATTCAATTCATGATTCATGATTCATGATTTATGATTCAATTCATGATTCAATTCATGATTCATGATTCAATTCATGATTCATGATTCATGATTCAATTCATGATTCATGATTCGATTCATGAATCATGATTCATGATTTAATTCATGATTCATGATTCATGATTCAATTCATGATTCATGACTCATGATTCAATTCATGATTCATGATTTAATTCATGATTCGAATCCTGATTCAATTCATGATTCATGATTCATGATTCAATTCATGATTCATGATTCAATTCATGATTCATGATTCATGATTCATGAGTCAATTCATGATTCATGATTCATGATTCATGAGTCAATTCATGATTCATGATTCATGATTCATGATTTGATTCATGATTCATTTTATGATTCATGATTCATGATTCAATTCATGATTCATGATTCGTTTCATGATTCTTGATTCATGATTCATGATTCGATTCATGATTCATGATTCATGATTCAATTCATGATTCATAATTCATGATTCATGATACATAATTCAATTCATAACTCATGATTAATGATTCATGATTCAATTCATGATTTATGATTCATGATTCATGATTCATGATTCAATTCATGATTCATGATTCATGATTCAATTCATGATACATGATTCATGATTTATGATTTGATTCATGATTCATGATTCATGATTCGTGATTCAATTCATGATTCATGATTTATGATTCAATTCATGATTCATGATTCATGATTCATGATTCGATTCATGATTCATGATTCATGATTCAATTCATGATTCATGATTCAAGATTCATGATTCATGATTCGATTCATGATTCATGATTCAATTCATGATTCATGATTCATGATTCAATTTATGATTCATGATTCAATTCATGATTCAATTCATGATTCATGATTCGATTCATGATTCAATTCATGATTCATGATTCAATTCATGATTCAGTTCATGATTCATGATTCATGATTCAATTCATGATTCATGATTCAATTCATGATTCATGATTCAATTCATTTTTCATGATTCATGATTCAATTCATGATTCATAATTCATGATTCATGATTCAATTCATGATTCATGATTCAATTCATGTTTCGAATCCTGATTCAATTCATGATTCATGATTCAACTCATGATTCATGATTCATGATTCAATTCATGATTCATGATTCATGATTCATGATTCATGATTCGATTCATGATTCATGATTCATGATTCAATTCATGATTCATGATTCATGATTCAATTCATGATTCATGATTCCTTTTTATGATTCTTGATTCATGATTCATGATTCGATTCATGATTCATGATTCATGATTCAATTCATGATTCATAATTCATGATTCATGATTCAATTCATGATTCATG
Organism: Mixophyes fleayi; assembly: GCF_038048845.1. Lineage (NCBI taxonomy): Eukaryota > Metazoa > Chordata > Amphibia > Anura > Limnodynastidae > Mixophyes > Mixophyes fleayi. The sequence goes on along the minus strand of NW_027446463.1, from coordinate 1,540 downwards.
ATTCATGATTCAATTCATAATTCATGATTCATGATTCATGATTCAATTCATGATTCTTGATTCATGATTCATATTTCAATTCATGATTCATGATTCAATATTCAATTCATGATTCATGATTCCTTTTTATGATTCTTGATTCATGATTCATGATTCGATTCATGATTCATGATTCATGATTCAATTCATGATTCATGATTCATAATTCATGATTCATGATTCAATTCATGATTCATGATTCATGATTCATGATTCATGATTCAATTCATAATTCATGATTCATGATTCATGATTCAATTCATGATTTATGATTCGATTCATGATTCATGATTCATGATTCAATTCATGATTCAATTCATGATTCATGATTCATGATTCAATTTATGATTCATGATTCATGATTCATGATTCATGATTCAATTCATGATTCAATTCATGATTCATGATTGATGAATTCAATTCATGATTCATGATTCATGATTTATGATTCAATTCATGATTCAATTCATGATTCATGATTCGATTCATGAATCATGATTCATGATTTAATTCATGATTTATGATTCATGATTCAATTCATGATTCATGACTCATGATTCAATTCATGATTCATGATTCAATTCATGATTCAATTTATGATTCATGATTCAATTCATGATTCAATTCATGATTCATGATTCAATTCATGATTCATGATTCAATTCATGATTCATGATTAAATTCATGATTCATGATTCAATTCGTGATTCATAATTCATGATTCATGATTCAATTCATGATTCATGATTTAATTCATGATTCGAATCCTGATTCAATTCATGATTCGAATCCTGATTCAATTCATGATTCATGATTCATGATTCAATTCATGATTCATGATTCATGATTCAATTCATGATTCATGATTCATGATTCATGAGTCAATTCATGATTCATGATTCATGATTCATGAGTCAATTCATGATTCATGATTCATGATTCATGATTCGATTCATGATTCATGATTCATTTTATGATTCATGATTCATGATTCAATTCATGATTCATGATTCATTTCATGATTCTTGATTCATGATTCATGATTCGATTCATGATTCATGATTCATGATTCAATTCATGATTCATGATTCATGATTCAATTCATGATTCATAATTCATGATTCATGATACATGATTCAATTCATAACTCATGATTAATGATTCATGATTCAATTCATGATTTATGATTCATGATTCATGATTCATGATTCAATTCATGATTCATGATTCATGATTCAATTCATGATACATGATTCATGATTTATGATTTGATTCATGATTCATGATTCATGATTCGTGATTCAATTCATGATTCATGATTTATGATTCAATTCATGATTCATGATTCATGATTCATGATTCGATTCATGATTCATGATTCATGATTCAATTCATGATTCATGATTCAAGATTCATGATTCATGATTCGATTCATGATTCATGACTCAATTCATGATTAATGATTCATGATTCAATTCATGATTCATGATTCAATTCATGA
>NW_027446462.1:0-56720 GCF_038048845.1 Mixophyes fleayi | reverse complement strand
CATGAATCATAAATTATGAATCATGAATTGAATCATGAATCATGAATCATGAATCGAATCGAATCATGAATCATGAATTATGAATCATGAATTGAATCATGGATCATGAATCGAATCATGAATTGAATCATGAATTAAATCATGAATCATGAATCATGAATTGAATCATGAATCATGAATCATGAATCATGAATCATGAATCATGAATCATGAATTGAATCATGAATCATGAATCATGAATTGAATCATGATCATGAATCATGAATTGAATCATGAATCATGAATCATGAATAATGAATTAAATCATGAATAATAAATTGAATCATGTATCATGAATTGAATCATGAATCATGAATCATGAATCGAATCATAAATCATGAATCAAAAATCATGAATCGAATCATGAATCATGAATTGAATCATGAATCATGAATCATGAATCAAATCATGAATCATGAATTGAATCATGAATCATGAATTGAATCATGAATCATGAATCATGAATCATGAATCATAAATCGAATCATGAATCATGAATCATGAATCATGAATCATGAAACAGGATTCGAATAATGAATTGAATCATGAATCATGAATTGAATCATGAATCATGAATTGAATCATGAATCATGAATCATAAATCGAATCATGAATCATGAATCATGAATTGAATCATGAATCATGAATCATAAATCGAATCATGAATCATGAATCATGAATCATGAATCATGAATCATGAATCAGGATTCGAATAATGAATTGAATCATGAATCATGAATTGAATCATGAATCATGAATCTTAAATCATGAATCATGAATTGAATCATGAATCATGAATCTTAAATCATGAATCATGAATTGAATCATGAATCATAAATTATGAAACATGAATTGAATCATGAATCAGGAATTGAATCATGAATCATGAATCATGAATCATGAATAATGAATCAAATCATGAATCATGAATCAAGAATCATGAAACGAATCATGAATCATGAATTGAATCATGAATTGAATCATGAATCATGAATTGAATCATGAATCATGAATCATGAATGAAACATGAATCAAGAATCATGAATCGAATCATGAATTGAATCATGAATCATGAATCATGAATTATGAATTGAATCATGAATCATGAATCATGAATCATGAATCATGAATCATGAATTGAATCATGAATCATGAATCATGAATTGAATCATTAATCATAAATCGAATCATGAATCATGAATTGAATCAGGATTCGAATCATGAATTGAATCATGAATCATGAATTGAATTATGAATCATGAATCTTGAATCATGAATCATGAATTGAATCATGAATCATGAATTATGAATCATGAATTGAATCATGAATAATGAATTGAATCATGAATCATGAATCATAAATTGAATCATGGATCATGAATCGAATCATGAAGTGAATCATGAATTAAATCATGAATCATGAATCATGAATTGAATCATGGATCAAGAATCATTAATCGAATCATGAATCATGAATCATGAATTGAATCATGAATCATGAATCATGAATCATGAATTATGAATTATGAATCATGAATTATGAATCATGAATTGAATCAAGAATCATAAATCATGAATTGAATCATGAATCATGAATCATGAATCATGAATCATGAATTGAATCATGAATCATGTATCATGAATCATGAATCATGATTTGAATCATGAATCATGAATAATGAATCAAATCATGAATCATGAATCAAGAATCATGAAACGAATCATGAATCATGAATTGAATCATGAATTGAATCATGAATCATGAATTGAATCATGAATCATGAATCATGAAATGAAACATGAATCAAGAATCATGAATCAAATCATGAATCATGAATTGAATCATGAATCATGAATCATGAATTATGAATTGAATCATGAATTGAATCATGAATCATGAATTGAATCATGAATCATGAATCATGAAATGAAACATGAATCATGAATCATGAATCATGAATTGAATCATGAATCATGAATTGAATCATTAATCATGAATCGAATCATGAATAATTAATCAAAAATCATGAATGGAATCATGAATCATGAATTGAATCATAAATCATGAATCATGAATTGAATCATGAATCATAAATCATGAATCATGAATTGAATCATGAATCATGAATCATGAATTGAATCATGAATCATGAATCATGAATCATGAATCATGAATCATGAATCGAATCATGAATCATGAATTGAATCATGAATCATGAATCATGAATCATAAATCGAATCATGAATCATGAATCATGAATCATCAATCATGAATTGAATCATGAATCATGAATCATGAATTGAATCATGAATCATGAATCATAAATCAAATCATGAATCATAAATTGAATCATGAATCATGAATCATGAATCATGAATCATGAATCATGTATTGAATCATGAATCATGAATCATGAATTGAATTAGGATTTGAATCATGAATTGAATCATGAATCATGAATTGAATCATGAATCGAATCATGAATCATGAATCATGAATTAAATCATGAATCAGGAATTGAATCATGAATCATGAATCAAGAATCATGAATCGAATCATGAATCATAAATTGAATCATGAATCATGAATCATGAATTGAATCATGAATAAGGAATCATGAATCGAATCATGAATCATGAATCATTAATTGAATCATGAATCATGAATCATGAATCATGAATTGAATCATGAATCATGAATCATAAATCGAATCATGAATCATGAATTGAATCAGGATTCGAATCATGAATTGAATCATGAATCATGAATTGAATCATGAATCATGAATCTTGAATCATGAATCATGAATTGAATCATGAATCATGAATTATGAATCATGAATTGAATCATGAATAATGAATTGAATCATGAATCATGAATTGAATCATGTATCATGATTTGAATCATGAATTGAATCATGAATTAAATCATGAATCATGAATTGAATCATGGATCATGAATCATGAATCGAATCATGAATCATGAATTGAATCATGAATCATGAATCATGAATTGAATCATGAATCATGAATCATGAATTGAATCATGAATCATGAATCATGAATTGAATCATGAATCATGAATCATGAATTGAATCATTAATCATGAATCGAATCATGAATAATTAATCAAAAATCATGAATGGAATCATGAATCATGAATTGAATCATAAATCATGAATCATGAATTGAATCATGAATCATAAATCATGAATCATGAATTGAATCATGAATCATGAATCATGAATTGAATCATGAATCATGAATCATGAATCATGAATCATGAATCATAAATCAAATCATGAATCATAAATTGAATTAGGATTCGAATCATGAATTAAATCATAAATTATGAATCATGAATTGAATCATGAATCATGAATCATGAATCGAATCATGAATCATGAATCAAAAATCATGAATCGAATCATGAATCATGAATCGAATCATGAATCATGAATTGAATCATGAATCATGAATCATGAATCATAAATCGAATCATGAATCATGAATCATGAATCATCAATCATGAATTGAATCATGAATCATGAATCATGAATTGAATCATGAATCATGAATCATAAATCAAATCATGAATCATAAATTGAATCATGAATCATGAATCATGAATCATGTATTGAATCATGAATCATGAATCATGAATTGAATTAGGATTGAAATCATGAATTGAATCATGAATCATGAATTGAATCATGAATCGAATCATGAATCATGAATCATGAATTAAATCATGAATCAGGAATTGAATCATGAATCATGAATCAAGAATCATGAATCGAATCATGAATCATAAATTGAATCATGAATCATGAATCATGAATTGAATCATGAATCAGGAATCATGAATCGAATCATGAATCATGAATCATTAATTGAATCATGAATCATGAATCATGAATCATGAATTGAATCATGAATCATGAATCATAAATCGAATCATGAAATCATGAATTGAATCAGGATTCGAATCATGAATTGAATCATGAATCATGAATTGAATCATGAATCATGAATCTTGAATCATGAATCATGAATTGAATCATGAATCATGAATTATGAATCATGAATTGAATCATGAATAATGAATTGAATCATGAATCATGAATTGAATCATGTATCATGATTTGAATCATGAATTGAATCATGAATTAAATCATGAATCATGAATTGAATCATTGGATCATGAATCATGAATCGAATCATGAATCATGAATTGAATCATGAATCATGAATCATGATTGAATCATGAATCATGAATCATGATTGAATCATGAATCATGAATCATGAATTGAATCATGAATCATGAATCATGAATTGAATCATGAATCATGAATCATGAATTGAATCATGAATGATGAATCATGAATCATGAATCATGAATTGAATCATGAATCATAAATCATGAATTGAATCTTGAATCATGAATTGAATCATGAATCATGAATCATGAATTTAATCATGAATCATGAATAATGAATCAAATCATGAATCATGAATCAAGAATCATGAAACGAATCATGAATCATGAATTGAATCATGAATCATGAATTGAATCATGAATCATGAATCATGAATTATGAATTGAATCATGAATCATGAATCATGAATTATGAATCATGAATTGAATCATGAATAATGAATTGAATCATGAATCATGAATCATGAATTGAATCATGGATCATGAATCGAATCATGAATTGAATCATGAATTAAATCATGAATTGAATCATGGATCATGAATCAGGAATCGAATCATTAATCATGAATCATGAATTGAATCATGAATCATGAATCATAAATTGAATCATGAATCATGAATCATGAATCATTAATTGAATCATGAATCATGAATTGAATCATGAATCAGGAATCATGAATTGAATCATGAATCATGAATCATTAATTGAATCATGAATCATGAATCATGAATCATGAATTGAATCATGAATCATGAATCATAAATCGAATCATGAATCATGAATTGAATCAGGATTCGAATCATGAATTGAATCATGAATCATGAATTGAATCATGAATCATGAATCTTGAATCATGAATCATGAATTGAATCATGAATCATGAATTATGAATCATGAATTGAATCATGAAAAATGAATTGAATTATGAATCATGAATCATGAATTGAATCATGTATCATGATTTGAATCATGAATGAATCATGAATTAAATCATGAATCATGAATCATGAATTGAATCATGGATCATGAATCATGAATCGAATCATGAATCATGAATCATGATTGAATCATGAATCATGAATCATGAATTGAATCATGAATCATGAATCATGAATTGAATCATGAATCATGAATTATGAATTGAATCATGAATCATAAATCATGAATTGAATCATGAATCATGAATTGAATCATGAATCATGAATCATGAATCATGAATTGAATCATGAATCATAAATCATGAATTGATCATGAATCATGAATCATGAATCATGAATCATGAATTATGAATTGAATCATGAATCATGAATCATGAATCATGAATCATGAATTGAATCATGAATCATGAATCATGAATTTAATCATGAATCATGAATAATGAATCAAATCATGAATCATGAATCAAGAATCATGAAACGAATCATGAATCATGAATTGAATCATGAATCATGAATTGAATCATGAATCATGAAGCATGAATTATGAATTGAATCATGAATCATGAATTGAATCATGAATCATGAATCATGAATTGAATCATGAATCATGAATCATGAATCATGAATCGAATCATAAATCATGAATCAAAAATCATGAATCGAATCATGAATCATGAATTGAATCATGAATCATGAATCATGAATTGAATCATGAATCATGATCATAAATCATGAATTGAACCATGAATCATGAATCATGACATGAATCATGAATCATGAATCATAAATCAAATCATGAATCATAAATTGAATTAGGATTCGAATCATGAATTGAATCATAAATCATGAATCATGAATCGAATCATGAATCATGAATCATGAATTGAATCATTTATCATGAATCATGAATCATGAATTGAATCATGAATCATGAATTATGAATCATGAATTGAATCATGAATCATGAATCATGAATTGAATCATAAATCATGAATCATGAATCATGAATTGAATCATGAATCATGAATTATGAATCATGAATTGATTCATGAATCATAAATTATGAATCATGAATTGAATCATGAATCATGAATCATGAATCGAATCGAATCATGAATCATGAATTATGAATCATGAATTGAATCATGGATCATGAATCGAATCATGAATTGAATCATGAATTAAATCATGAATCATGAATCATGAATTGAATCATAAATCATGAATCAAATCATGAATCATGAATCAAGAATCATGAATCGAATCATGAATTGAATCATGAATCATGAATCATGAATCATGAATTATGAATTGAATCATGAATCATGAATCATGAATCATGAATCATGAATTGAATCATGAATCATGAATCATGAATCATGAATCATGAATTGAATCATGAATCATGAATCATGAATCGAATCATGAATAATTAATCAAAAATCATGAATCGAATCATGAATCATGAATTGAATCATGAATCATGAATCATGAATTGAATCATGAATCATGAATCATTAATTGAATCATGAATCATGAATCATGAATTTAATCATGAATCATGAATAATGAATCAAATCATGAATCATGAATCAAGAATCATGAAACGAATCATGAATCATGAATTGAATCATGAATCATGAATTGAATCATGAATCATGAATCATGAATTAAATCATGAATCATGAATCATGAATCATGAATTGAATCATGAATCATGAATCATGAATCATGAATCATGAATCATGAATCATGAATTGAATCATGAATCATGAATCATGAATTATGAATTGAATCATGAATCATGAATCATGAATTGAATCATGAATCAAGAATCATGAATTGAATCATGAATCATGAATCGAATCATAAATCATGAATCAAAAATCATGAATCGAATCATGAATCATGAATTGAATCATGAATCATGAATCATGAATCATGAATCATGAATTGAATCATGAATCATGAATCATGAATTATTAATTGAATCATGAATCATGAATCATGAATTGAATCATGAATCATGAATCATGAATTGAATCATGAATCATGAATCATGAATCGAATCATAAATCATGAATCAAAAATCATGAATCAAATCATGAATTGAATCATGAATCATAAATCATGAATCATGAATCATGAATCATGAATCATGAATTGAATCATGAATCATGAATCATGAATTATGAATTGAATCATGAATCATGAATTGAATCATGAATCATGAATCATGAATTGAATCATGAATCATGAATCATGAATCATGAATCGAATCATAAATCATGAATCAAAAATCATGAATCGAATCATGAATCATGAATTGAATCATGAATCATGAATCATGAATTGAATCATGAATCATGATCATAAATCATGAATTGAACCATGAATCATGAATCATGACATGAATCATGAATCATGAATCATAAATCAAATCATGAATCATAAATTGAATTAGGATTCGAATCATGAATTGAATCATAAATCATGAATCATGAATCGAATCATGAATCATGAATCATGAATTGAATCATTTATCATGAATCATGAATCATGAATTGAATCATGAATCATGAATTATGAATCATGAATTGAATCATGAATCATGAATCATGAATTGAATCATAAATCATGAATCATGAATCATGAATTGAATCATGAATCATGAATTATGAATCATGAATTGATTCATGAATCATAAATTATGAATCATGAATTGAATCATGAATCATGAATCATGAATCGAATCGAATCATGAATCATGAATTATGAATCATGAATTGAATCATGGATCATGAATCGAATCATGAATTGAATCATGAATTAAATCATGAATCATGAATCATGAATTGAATCATGAATCATGAATCATGAATCATGAATCATGAATCATGAATTGAATCATGAATCATGAATCATGAATTGAATCATGAATCATGAATCATGAATAATGAATTAAATCATGAATAATAAATTGAATCATGTATCATGAATTGAATCATGAATCATGAATCATGAATCGAATCATAAATCATGAATCAAAAATCATGAATCGAATCATGAATCATGAATTGAATCATGAATCATGAATCATGAATCAAATCATGAATCATGAATTGAATCATGAATCATGAATTGAATCATGAATCATGAATCATGAATCATGAATCATAAATCGAATCATGAATCATGAATCATGAATCATGAATCATGAAACAGGATTCGAATAATGAATTGAATCATGAATCATGAATTGAATCATGAATCATGAATTGAATCATGAATCATGAATCATAAATCGAATCATGAATCATGAATCATGAATTGAATCATGAATCATGAATCATAAATCGAATCATGAATCATGAATCATGAATCATGAATCATGAATCATGAATCAGGATTCGAATAATGAATTGAATCATGAATCATGAATTGAATCATGAATCATGAATCTTAAATCATGAATCATGAATTGAATCATGAATCATGAATCTTAAATCATGAATCATGAATTGAATCATGAATCATAAATTATGAAACATGAATTGAATGATGAATCAGGAATTGAATCATGAATCATGAATCATGAATCATGAATAATGAATCAAATCATGAATCATGAATCAAGAATCATGAAACGAATCATGAATCATGAATTGAATCATGAATTGAATCATGAATCATGAATTGAATCATGAATCATGAATCATGAAATGAAACATGAATCAAGAATCATGAATCGAATCATGAATTGAATCATGAATCATGAATCATGAATTATGAATTGAATCATGAATCATGAATCATGAATCATGAATCATGAATTGAATCATGAATCATGAATCATGAATTGAATCATTAATCATAAATCGAATCATGAATCATGAATTGAATCAGGATTCGAATCATGAATTGAATCATGAATCATGAATTGAATTATGAATCATGAATCTTGAATCATGAATCATGAATTGAATCATGAATCATGAATTATGAATCATGAATTGAATCATGAATAATGAATTGAATCATGAATCATGAATCATAAATTGAATCATGGATCATGAATCGAATCATGAAGTGAATCATGAATTAAATCATGAATCATGAATCATGAATTGAATCATGGATCAAGAATCATTAATCGAATCATGAATCATGAATCATGAATTGAATCATGAATCATGAATCATGAATCATGAATCATGAATTATGAATCATGAATTATGAATCATGAATTGAATCATGAATCATAAATCATGAATTGAATCATGAATCATGAATCATGAATCATGAATCATGAATTGAATCATGAATCATGTATCATGAATCATGAATCATGAATCATGATTTGAATCATGAATCATGAATAATGAATCAAATCATGAATCATGAATCAAGAATCATGAAACGAATCATGAATCATTAATTGAATCATGAATCATGAATTGAATCATGAATCATGAATCATGAAATGAAACATGAATCAAGAATCATGAATCAAATCATGAATCATGAATTGAATCATGAATCATGAATCATGAATTATGAATTGAATCATGAATTGAATCATGAATCATGAATTGAATCATGAATCATGAATCATGAAATGAAACATGAATCATGAATCATGAATCATGAATCATGAATTGAATCATGAATCATGAATCATGAATTGAATCATTAATCATGAATCGAATCATGAATAATTAATCAAAAATCATGAATGGAATCATGAATCATGAATTGAATCATAAATCATGAATCATGAATTGAATCATGAATCATAAATCATGAATCATGAATTGAATCATGAATCATGAATCATGAATTGAATCATGAATCATGAATCATGAATCATGAATCATGAATCATGAATCGAATCATGAATCATGAATTGAATCATGAATCATGAATCATGAATCATAAATCGAATCATGAATCATGAATCATGAATCATCAATCATGAATTGAATCATGAATCATGAATCATGAATTGAATCATGAATCATGAATCATAAATCAAATCATGAATCATAAATTGAATCATGAATCATGAATCATGAATCATGTATTGAATCATGAATCATGAATCATGAATTGAATTAGGATTTGAATCATGAATTGAATCATGAATCATGAATTGAATCATGAATCGAATCATGAATCATGAATCATGAATTAAATCATGAATCAGGAATTGAATCATGAATCATGAATCAAGAATCATGAATCGAATCATGAATCATAAATTGAATCATGAATCATGAATCATGAATTGAATCATGAATAAGGAATCATGAATCGAATCATGAATCATGAATCATTAATTGAATCATGAATCATGAATCATGAATCATGAATTGAATCATGAATCATGAATCATAAATCGAATCATGAATCATGAATTGAATCAGGATTCGAATCATGAATTGAATCATGAATCATGAATTGAATCATGAATCATGAATCTTGAATCATGAATCATGAATTGAATCATGAATCATGAATTATGAATCATGAATTGAATCATGAATAATGAATTGAATCATGAATCATGAATTGAATCATGTATCATGATTTGAATCATGAATTGAATCATGAATTAAATCATGAATCATGAATTGAATCATGGATCATGAATCATGAATCGAATCATGAATCATGAATTGAATCATGAATCATGAATCATGAATTGAATCATGAATCATGAATCATGAATTGAATCATGAATCATGAATCATGAATTGAATCATGAATCATGAATCATGAATTGAATCATGAATCATGAATCATGAATTGAATCATGAATCATGAATCATGAATTGAATCATGAATCATGAATCATGAATCATGAATCATGAATTGAATCATGAATCATAAATCATGAATTGAATCATGAATCATGAATTGAATCATGAATCATGAATCATGAATTTAATCATGAATCATGAATAATGAATCAAATCATGAATCATGAATCAAGAATCATGAAACGAATCATGAATCATGAATTGAATCATGAATCATGAATTGAATCATGAATCATGAATCATGAATTATGAATTGAATCATGAATCATGAATCATGAATTATGAATCATGAATTGAATCATGAATAATGAATTGAATCATGAATCATGAATCATGAATTGAATCATGGATCATGAATCGAATCATGAATTGAATCATGAATTAAATCATGAATTGAATCATGGATCATGAATCAGGAATCGAATCATTAATCATGAATCATGAATTGAATCATGAATCATGAATCATAAATTGAATCATGAATCATAAATCATGAATCATTAATTGAATCATGAATCATGAATTGAATCATGAATCAGGAATCATGAATTGAATCATGAATAATGAATCATTAATTGAATCATGAATCATGAATCATGAATCATGAATTGAATCATGAATCATGAATCATAAATCGAATCATGAATCATGAATTGAATCAGGATTCGAATCATGAATTGAATCATGAATCATGAATTGAATCATGAATCATGAATCTTGAATCATGAATCATGAATTAAATCATGAATCATGAATTATGAATCATGAATTGAATCATGAATAATGAATTGAATTATGAATCATGAATCATGAATTGAATCATGTATCATGATTTGAATCATGAATTGAATCATGAATTAAATCATGAATCATGAATCATGAATTGAATCATGGATCATGAATCATGAATCGAATCATGAATCATGAATCATGAATTGAATCATGAATCATGAATCATGAATTGAATCATGAATCATGAATCATGAATTGAATCATGAATCATGAATTATGAATTGAATCATGAATCATGAATCATGAATTGAATCATGAATCATGAATTGAATCATGAATCATGAATCATGAATCATGAATTGAATCATGAATCATAAATCATGAATTGAATCATGAATCATGAATCATGAATCATGAATCATGAATTATGAATTGAATCATGAATCATGAATCATGAATCATGAATCATGAATTGAATCATGAATCATGAATCATGAATTTAATCATGAATCATGAATAATGAATCAAATCATGAATCATGAATCAAGAATCATGAAACGAATCATGAATCATGAATTGAATCATGAATCATGAATTGAATCATGAATCATGAAGCATGAATTATGAATTGAATCATGAATCATGAATCATGAATCAAGAATTGAATCATGAATCATGAATCATGAATCATGAATTGAATCATAAATCATGAATCAAATCATGAATCATGAATCAAGAATCATGAATCGAATCATGAATTGAATCATGAATCATGAATCATGAATTATGAATTGAATCATGAATCATGAATCATGAATCATGAATCATGAATTGAATCATGAATCATGAATCATGAATCATGAATCATGAATTGAATCATGAATCATGAATCATGAATCGAATCATGAATAATTAATCAAAAATCATGAATCGAATCATGAAACATGAATTGAATCATGAATCATGAATCATGAATTGAATCATGAATCATGAATCATTAATTGAATCATGAATCATGAATCATGAATCATGAATTTAATCATGAATCATGAATAATGAATCAAATCATGAATCATGAATCAAGAATCATGAAACGAATCATGAATCATGAATTGAATCATGAATCATGAATTGAATCATGAATCATGAATCATGAATTAAATCATGAATCATGAATCATGAATCATGAATTGAATCATGAATCATGAATCATGAATTGAATCATGAATCATGTATCATTAATCATGACATGAATCATGAATCATGAATCATAAATCAAATCATGAATCATAAATTGAATTAGGATTCGAATCATGAATTGAATCATAAATTATGAATCATGAATTGAATCATGAATCATGAATCATGAATCGAATCATGAATCATGAATCAAAAATCATGAATCGAATCATGAATCATGAATCGAATCATGAATCATAAATCCTGAATTGAATCATGAATCATGAATCATAAATCGAATCATGAATCATGAATCATGAATCATGAATCATGAATCATGAATTGAATCATGAATCATGAATCATTAATTGAATCATGAATCATGAATCATAAATCAAATCATGAATCATAAATTGAATCATGAATCATGAATCATGTATTGAATCATGAATCATGAATCATAAATCGAATCATGAATCATGAATTGAATCAGGATTCGAATCATGAATTGAATCATGAATCATGAATTGAATCATGAATCTTGAATCATGAATCATGAATCATGAATTGAATCATGAATCATGAATTATGAATCATGACTTGAATCATGAATAATGAATTGAATCATGAATCATGAATCATGAATTGAATAATGGATCATGAATCGAATCATGAATTGAATCATGAATTAAATCATGAATCATGAATCATGAATTGAATCATGGATCATGAATCAGGAATCGAATCATTAATCATGAATCATGAATTGAATCATGAATCATGAATTGAATCATGAATCATGAATCATGAATTGAATCATGAATCATGAATCGAATCATGAATTGAATCATGAATCATGAATCATGAATTGAATCATGAATCATGAATCATGAATTATGAATCATGAATTGAATCATGAATAATGAATTGAATCATGAATCATGAATCATGAATTGAATCATGGATCATGAATCGAATCATGAATTGAATCATGAATTAAATCATGAATTGAATCATGGATCATGAATCAGGAATCGAATCATTAATCATGAATCATGAATTGAATCATGAATCATGAATCATAAATTGAATCATGAATCATAAATCATGAATCATTAATTGAATCATGAATCATGAATTGAATCATGAATCAGGAATCATGAATTGAATCATGAATAATGAATCATTAATTGAATCATGAATCATGAATCATGAATCATGAATTGAATCATGAATCATGAATCATAAATCGAATCATGAATCATGAATTGAATCAGGATTCGAATCATGAATTGAATCATGAATCATGAATTGAATCATGAATCATGAATCTTGAATCATGAATCATGAATTGAATCATGAATCATGAATTATGAATCATGAATTGAATCATGAATAATGAATTGAATTATGAATCATGAATCATGAATTGAATCATGTATCATGATTTGAATCATGAATTGAATCATGAATTAAATCATGAATCATGAATCATGAATTGAATCATGGATCATGAATCATGAATCGAATCATGAATCATGAATCATGAATTGAATCATGAATCATGAATCATGAATTGAATCATGAATCATGAATCATGAATTGAATCATGAATCATGAATTATGAATTGAATCATGAATCATGAATCATGAATTGAATCATGAATCATGAATTGAATCATGAATCATGAATCATGAATCATGAATTGAATCATGAATCATAAATCATGAATTGAATCATGAATCATGAATCATGAATCATGAATCATGAATTATGAATTGAATCATGAATCATGAATCATGAATCATGAATCATGAATTGAATCATGAATCATGAATCATGAATTTAATCATGAATCATGAATAATGAATCAAATCATGAATCATGAATCAAGAATCATGAAACGAATCATGAATCATGAATTGAATCATGAATCATGAATTGAATCATGAATCATGAAGCATGAATTATGAATTGAATCATGAATCATGAATCATGAATCAAGAATTGAATCATGAATCATGAATCATGAATCATGAATTGAATCATAAATCATGAATCAAATCATGAATCATGAATCAAGAATCATGAATCGAATCATGAATTGAATCATGAATCATGAATCATGAATCATGAATTATGAATTGAATCATGAATCATGAATCATGAATCATGAATCATGAATTGAATCATGAATCATGAATCATGAATCATGAATCATGAATTGAATCATGAATCATGAATCATGAATCGAATCATGAATAATTAATCAAAAATCATGAATCGAATCATGAAACATGAATTGAATCATGAATCATGAATCATGAATTGAATCATGAATCATGAATCATTAATTGAATCATGAATCATGAATCATGAATTTAATCATGAATCATGAATAATGAATCAAATCATGAATCATGAATCAAGAATCATGAAACGAATCATGAATCATGAATTGAATCATGAATCATGAATTGAATCATGAATCATGAATCATGAATTAAATCATGAATCATGAATCATGAATCATGAATTGAATCATGAATCATGAATCATGAATTGAATCATGAATCATGTATCATTAATCATGACATGAATCATGAATCATGAATCATAAATCAAATCATGAATCATAAATTGAATTAGGATTCGAATCATGAATTGAATCATAAATTATGAATCATGAATTGAATCATGAATCATGAATCATGAATCGAATCATGAATCATGAATCAAAAATCATGAATCGAATCATGAATCATGAATCGAATCATGAATCATAAATCCTGAATTGAATCATGAATCATGAATCATAAATCGAATCATGAATCATGAATCATGAATCATGAATCATGAATCATGAATTGAATCATGAATCATGAATCATTAATTGAATCATGAATCATGAATCATAAATCAAATCATGAATCATAAATTGAATCATGAATCATGAATCATGTATTGAATCATGAATCATGAATCATAAATCGAATCATGAATCATGAATTGAATCAGGATTCGAATCATGAATTGAATCATGAATCATGAATTGAATCATGAATCTTGAATCATGAATCATGAATCATGAATTGAATCATGAATAATGAATTGAATCATGAATCATGAATCATGAATTGAATAATGGATCATGAATCGAATCATGAATTGAATCATGAATTAAATCATGAATCATGAATCATGAATTGAATCATGGATCATGAATCAGGAATCGAATCATTAATCATGAATCATGAATTGAATCATGAATCATGAATTGAATCATGAATCATGAATCATGAATTGAATCATGAATCATGAATCGAATCATGAATTGAATCATGAATCATGAATCATGAATTGAATCATGAATCATGAATCATAATTCATGAATTGAATCATGAATCATGAATCATGAATCATGAATCATGAATTGAATCATGAATCATGAATCATGAATTATGAATTGAATCATGAATCATGAATCATGAATTGAATCATGAATCATGAATCATGAATTGAATCATGAATCATGAATCGAATCATAAATCATGAATCAAAAATCATGAATCGAATCATGAATCATGAATTGAATCATGAATCATGAATCATGAATTGAATCATGAATCATGAATCATGAATTATGAATTGAATCATGAATCATGAATCATGAATTGAATCATGAATCATGAATCATGAATCATGAATCATGAATCGAATCATGAATTGAATCATGAATCATGAATCATGAATCATGAATCATGAATTGAATCATGAATCATGAATCATGAATTATGAATTGAATCATGAATCATGAATCATGAATTGAATCATGAATCATGAATCATGAATTGAATCATGAATCATGAATCATGAATCATGAATCGAATCATAAATCATGAATCAAAAATCATGAATCGAATCATGAATCATGAATTGAATCATGAATCATGAATCATGAATTGAATCATGAATCATGATCATAAATCATGAATTGAACCATGAATCATGAATCATGACATGAATCATGAATCATGAATCATAAATCAAATCATGAATCATAAATTGAATTAGGATTCGAATCATGAATTGAATCATAAATCATGAATCATGAATCGAATCATGAATCATGAATCATGAATTGAATCATTTATCATGAATCATGAATCATGAATTAAATCATGAATCATGAATTATGAATCATGAATTGAATCATGAATCATGAATCATGAATTGAATCATAAATCATGAATCATGAATCATGAATCATGAATTGAATCATGAATCATGAATTATGAATCATGAATTGATTCATGAATCATAAATTATGAATCATGAATTGAATCATGAATCATGAATCATGAATCGAATCGAATCATGAATCATGAATTATGAATCATGAATTGAATCATGGATCATGAATCGAATCATGAATTGAATCATGAATTAAATCATGAATCATGAATCATGAATCATGAATTGAATCATGAATCATGAATCATGAATCATGAATCATGAATCATGAATTGAATCATGAATCATGAATCATGAATTATGAATTGAATCATGAATCATGAATAATGAATTAAATCATGAATAATAAATTGAATCATGTATCATGAATTGAATCATGAATCATGAATCATGAATCGAATCATAAATCATGAATCAAAAATCATGAATCGAATCATGAATCATGAATTGAATCATGAATCATGAATCATGAATCAAATCATGAATCATGAATTGAATCATGAATCATGAATTGAATCATGAATCATGAATCATGAATCATGAATCATAAATCGAATCATGAATCATGAATCATGAATCATGAATCATGAAACAGGATTCGAATAATGAATTGAATCATAAATCATGAATTGAATCATGAATCATGAATTGAATCATGAATCATGAATCATAAATCGAATCATGAATCATGAATCATGAATTGAATCATGAATCATGAATCATAAATCGAATCATGAATCATGAATCATGAATCATGAATCAGGATTCGAATAATGAATTGAATCATGAATCATGAATCTTAAATCATGAATCATGAATTGAATCATGAATCATAAATTCTGAAACATGAATTGAATCATGAATCAGGAATTGAATCATGAATCATGAATCATGAATCATGAATTGAATCATGAATCATGAATCATGAATCATGAATCGAATCATGAATCATGAATTGAATCATGAATCATGAATTGAATCATGAATCATAAAATATGAATCATGAATTGAATCATGAATCAGGAATTGAATCATGAATCATGAATCATGAATTGAATCCTGAATTGAATCATGAATCATGAATTGAATAATGAATTAAATCATGAATAATAAATTGAATCATGTATCATGAATTGAATCATGGATTGAATCATGAATCATGAATAATGAATTGAATCATGAATCATGAATCAAATCATGAATCATGAATCAAGAATCATGAATCAAATCATGAATCATGAATTGAATCATGAATCATGAATAGTGAATTATGAATTGAATCATGAATCATGAATCATGAATCATGAATCATGAATTGAATCATGAATCATGAATCATGAATTGAATCATGAATCATGAATCGAATCATGAATCATGAATCAAAAATCATGAATCGAATCATGAATCATGAATTGAATCATGAATCATGAATCATGAATTGAATCATGAATCATGAATCATGACATGAATCATGAATCATGAATCATAAATCAAATCATAAATCATAAATTGAATTAGTATTCGAATCATGAATTTAATCATAAATCATGAATCATGAATTGCATCATGAATCATGAATCATGAATTGAATCATGAATCATGAATTGAATCATGGATTGAATCATGAATCATGAATCATGAATCATGAATTGAATCATGAATCATGAATCATGAATCATAAATCGAATCATGAATCATAAATCATGAATCATGAATCATGAATCATAAATCGAATCATGAATCATGAATCGAATCATGAAGTGAATCATGAATTAAATCATGAATCATGAATCATGAATTGAATCATGGATCATGAATCATGAATCGAATCATGAATCATGAATCATGAATTGAATCATGAATCATGAATCATGAATCATGAATAGAATCATGAATCATGAATCATGAATTGAATCATGAATCATGAATCATGAATCATGAATCATGAATCATGAATTGAATCATGAATCATGAATCATGAATCATGAATCGAATCATGAATCATGAATTGAATTATGAATCATGAATTGAATCATGAATCGTGAATCATGAATTGAATCATGAATCATGAATCATGAATCATGAATTATGAATCATGAATTGAATCATGATTGAATCATGAATCATGAATTGAATCATGAATCATGAATCATGAATCATGAATCATGAATCATGAATCATGAATTGAATCATGAATCATGAATCATGAATTATGAATTGAATCATGAATCATGAATCATGAATTGAATCATGAATCATGAATCATGAATTGAATCATGAATCATGAATCATGAATCGAATCATAAATCATAAATCAAAAATCATGAATCGAATCATGAATCATGAATTGAATCATGAATCATGAATCATGAATCAAATCATGAATCATGAATTGAATCATGAATCATGAATTGAATCATGAATCATGAATCATGAATCATGAATCATAAATCGAATCATGAATCATGAATCATGAATCATGAATCATGAAACAGGATTCGAATAATGAATTGAATCATGAATCATGAATTGAATCATGAATCATGAATTGAATCATGAATCATGAATCATAAATCGAATCATGAATCATGAATCATGAATTGAATCATGAATCATGAATCATAAATCGAATCATGAATCATGAATCATGAATCATGAATCATGAATCATGAATCAGGATTCGAATAATGAATTGAATCATGAATCATGAATTGAATCATGAATCATGAATCTTAAATCATGAATCATGAATTGAATCATGAATCATGAATCTTAAATCATGAATCATGAATTGAATCATGAATCATAAATTATGAAACATGAATTGAATCATGAATCAGGAATTGAATCATGAATCATGAATCATGAATCATGAATTGAATCATGAATCATGAATCATGAATCATGAATCGAATCATGAATCATGAATTGAATCATGAATCATGAATTGAATCATGAATCATAAAATATGAATCATGAATTGAATCATGAATCAGGAATTGAATCATGAATCATGAATCATGAATCATGAATTGAATCATGAATCATGAATCATGAATTGAATCCTGAATTGAATCATGAATCATGAATTGAATAATGAATTAAATCATGAATAATAAATTGAATCATGTATCATGAATTGAATCATGGATTGAATCATGAATCATGAATAATGAATTGAATCATGAATCATGAATCAAATCATGAATCATGAATCAAGAATCATGAATCAAATCATGAATCATGAATTGAATCATGAATCATGAATAGTGAATTATGAATTGAATCATGAATCATGAATCATGAATCATGAATTGAATCATGAATCATGAATCATGAATTGAATCATGAATCATGAATCATGAATCGAATCATGAATCATGAATCAAAAATCATGAATCGAATCATGAATCATGAATTGAATCATGAATCATGAATCATGAATTGAATCATGAATCATGAATCATGAATCGAATCATGAATCATGAATCAAAAATCATGAATCGAATCATGAATCATGAATTGAATCATGAATCATGAATCATGAATTGAATCATGAATCATGAATCATGACATGAATCATGAATCATGAATCATAAATCAAATCATAAATCATAAATTGAATTAGTATTCGAATCATGAATTTAATCATAAATCATGAATCATGAATTGCATCATGAATCATGAATCATGAATCATGAATTGAATCATGAATCATAAATTGAATAATGAATTGAATCATGAATCATGAATCAAATCATGAATCATGAATCAAGAATCATGAATCAAATCATGAATCATGAATTGAATCATGAATCATGAATAGTGAATTATGAATTGAATCATGAATCATGAATCATGAATCATGAATCATGAATTGAATCATGAATCATGAATCATGAATTGAATCATGAATCATGAATCATGAATCGAATCATGAATCATGAATCAAAAATCATGAATCGAATCATGAATCATGAATTGAATCATGAATCATGAATCATGAATTGAATCATGAATCATGAATCATGACATGAATCATGAATCATGAATCATAAATCAAATCATAAATCATAAATTGAATTAGTATTCAAATCATGAATTTAATCATAAATCATGAATCATGAATTGCATCATGAATCATGAATCATGAATCATGAATTGAATCATGAATCATGAATTAAATCATGGATTGAATCATGAATCATGAATCATGAATCATGAATTGAATCATGAATCATGAATCATGAATCATAAATCGAATCATGAATCATAAATCATGAATCATGAATTGAATCATGAATCATGAATCGAATCATGAAGTGAATCATGAATTAAATCATGAATCATGAATCATGAATTGAATCATGGATCATGAATCATGAATCGAATCATGAATCATGAATCATGAATTGAATCATGAATCATGAATCATGAATCATGAATAGAATCATGAATCATGAATCATGAATTGAATCATGAATCATGAATCATGAATCATGAATCGAATCATGAATCATGAATCATGAATTGAATCATGAATCATGAATTGAATCATGAATCGTGAATCATGAATTGAATCATGAATCATGAATCATGAATCATGAATTATGAATCATGAATTGAATCATGATTGAATCATGAATCATGAATTGAATCATGAATTAAATCATGAATCATGAATCATGAATCATAAATTGAATCATGAATTGAATCATGAATCATGAATCATGAATTGAACCATGAATCATGAATCATGAATTGAACCACGAATCATCATTCATGAATCGAATCATGAATCATGAATTGAATCATGAATCATGAATCATGAATTGAATCATAAATTGAATCATGAATCGGATCATGAATCCTGAATCATGAATTGAATCATGAATCAGGAATTGAATCATGAATCATGAATCAAGAATCATGAATCGAATCATGAATCAGGAATTGAATCATGAATCATGAATCATGAATTGAATCATGAATCAGGAATCATGAATCGAATCATGAATCATGAATCATTATTCGAATCATGAATCATGAATCATGAATTGAATCATGAATCATGAATCATAAATCGAATCATGAATCATGAATTGAATCAGGATTCGAATCATGAATTGAATCATGAATCATGAATTGAATCATGAATCATGAATCTTGAATCATGAATCATGAATTGAATCATGAATCATGAATTATGAATCATGAATTGAATCATGAATAATGAATTGAATCATGAATCATGAATCATAAATTGAATCATGGATCATGAATCGAATCATGAAGTGAATCATGAATTAAATCATGAATCATGAATCATGAATTGAATCATGGATCAAGAATCATGAATCGAATCATGAATCATGAATCATGAACTGAATCATGAATCATGAATCATGAACTGATTTATGAATCATGAATCATGAATTGAATCATGAATCATGAATCATGAATCATGAATCATGAATTATGAATCATGAATTATGAATCATGAATTGAATCATGAATCATAAATCATGAATTGAATCATGAATCATGAATCATGAATCATGAATTGAATCATGAATCATGTATCATGAATCATGATTTGAATCATGAATCATGAATAATGAATCAAATCATGAATCATGAATCAAGAATCATGAAACGAATCATGAATCATGAATTGAATCATGAATTGAATCATGAATCATGAATTGAATCATGAATCATGAATCATGAATCATGAATTGAATCATGAATCATGTATCATGAATCATGAATCATGATTTGAATCATGAATCATGAATAATGAATCAAATCATGAATCATGAATCAAGAATCATGAAACGAATCATGAATCATGAATTGAATCATGAATTGAATCAAGAATCATGAATCAAATCATGAATCATGAATTGAATCATGAATCATGAATCATGAATTATGAATTGAATCATGAATCATGAATCATGAATCATGAATCATGAATCATGAATCATGAATTGAATCATGAATCATGAATCATGAATTGAATCATTAATCATGAATCGAATCATGAATAATTAATCAAAAATCATGAATGGAATCATGAATCATGAATTGAATCATAAATCATGAATCATGAATTGAATCATGAATCATAAATCATGAATCATGAATTGAATCATGAATCATGAATCATGAATTGAATCATGAATCATGAATCATGAATCATGACATGAATCATGAATCATGAATCATAAATCAAATCATGAATCATAAATTGAATTAGGATTTGAATCATGAATTGAATCATAAATTATGAATCATGAATTGAATCATGAATCATGAATCATGAATCGAATCATGAATCATGGATCAAAAATCATGAATCGAATCATGAATCATGAATCGAATCATGAATCATGAATTGAATCATGAATCATGAATCATGAATCATAAATCGAATCATGAATCATGAATCATGAATCATCAATCATGAATTGAATCATGAATCATGAATCATGAATTGAATCATGAATCATGAATCATAAATCAAATCATGAATCATAAATTGAATCATGAATCATGAATCATGAATCATGTATTGAATCATGAATCATGAATCATGAATTGAATTAGGATTTGAATCATGAATTGAATCATGAATCATGAATTGAATCATGAATCGAATCATGAATCATGAATCATGAATTAAATCATGAATCAGGAATTGAATCATGAATCATGAATCAAGAATCATGAATCGAATCATGAATCATAAATTGAATCATGAATCATGAATCATGAATTGAATCATGAATCAGGAATCATGAATCGAATCATGAATCATGAATCATTAATTGAATCATGAATCATGAATCATGAATCATGAATTGAATCATGAATCATGAATCATAAATCGAATCATGAATCATGAATTGAATCAGGATTCAAATCATGAATTGAATCATGAATCATGAATTGAATCATGAATCATGAATCTTGAATCATGAATCATGAATTGAATCATGAATCATGAATTATGAATCATGAATTGAATCATGAATAATGAATTGAATCATGAATCATGAATCATGAATTGAATCATGTATCATGATTTGAATCATGAATTGAATCATGAATTAAATCATGAATCATGAATTGAATCATGGATCATGAATCATGAATCGAATCATGAATCATGAATTGAATCATGAATCATGAATCATGAATTGAATCATGAATCATGAATCATGAATCATGAATTGAATCATGAATCATGAATCATGAATTGAATCATGAATCATGAATCATGAATTGAATCATGAATCATGAATCATGAATTGAATCATGAATGATGAATCATGAATCATGAATTGAATCATGAATAATAAATTATGAATTGAATAATGAATTATGAATCATGAATCATGAATCATGAATTATGAATTGAATCATGAATCATGAGTCATGAATCATGAATCATGAATCATGAATTGAATCATGAATCATGAATCATGAATTTAATCATGAATCATGAATAATGAATCAAATCATGAATCATGAATCAAGAATCATGAAACGAATCATGAATCATGAATTGAATCATGAATCATGAATTGAATCATGAATCATGAATTATGAATTGAATCATGAATCATGAATCATGAATTATGAATCATGAATTGAATCATGAATAATGAATTGAATCATGAATCATGAATCATGAATTGAATCATGGATCATGAATCGAATCATGAATTGAATCATGAATTAAATCATGAATCATGAATTGAATCATGGATCATGAATCAGGAATCGAATCATTAATCATGAATCATGAATTGAATCATGAATCATGAATCATAAATTGAATCATGAATCATGAATCATTAATTGAATCATGAATCATGAATTGAATCATGAATCATGAATCATGAATTGAATCATGAATCATGAATCATTAATTGAATCATGAATCATGAATCATGAATCATGAATTGAATCATGAATCATGAATCATAAATCGAATCATGAATCATGAATTGAATCAGGATTCGAATCATGAATTGAATCATGAATCATGAATTGAATCATGAATCATGAATCTTGAATCATGAATCATGAATTGAATCATGAATCATGAATTATGAATCATGAATTGAATCATGAATAATGAATTGAATCATGAATCATGAATCATGAATTGAATCATGTATCATGATTTGAATCATGAATTGAATCATGAATTAAATCATGAATCATGAATCAAGAATTGAATCATGGATCATGAATCATGAATCGAATCATGAATCATGAATCATGAATTGAATCATGAATCATGAATCATGAATTGAATCATGAATCATGAATTGAATCATGAATTGAATCATGAATCATGAATTATGAATTGAATCATGAATCATGAATCATGAATTGAATCATGAATCATGAATTGAATCATGAATCATGAATCATGAATTGAATCATGAATCATAAATCATGAATTGAATCATGAATCATGAATCATGAATCATGAATCATGAATTATGAATTGAATCATGAATCATGAATCATGAATCATGAATCATGAATTGAAT
This sequence comes from Mixophyes fleayi, assembly GCF_038048845.1. Lineage (NCBI taxonomy): Eukaryota > Metazoa > Chordata > Amphibia > Anura > Limnodynastidae > Mixophyes > Mixophyes fleayi. The sequence goes on along the minus strand of NW_027446462.1, from coordinate 30,961 downwards.
CATGAATCATGAATCATGAATCATGAATTTAATCATGAATCATGAATAATGAATCAAATCATGAATCATGAATCAAGAATCATGAAACGAATCATGAATCATGAATTGAATCATGAATCATGAATTGAATCATGAATCATGAATCATGAATTATGAATTGAATCATGAATCATGAATCATGAATCAAGAATTGAATCATGAATCATGAATCATGAATCATGAATCATGAATTGAATCATAAATCATAATTCAAATCATGAATCATGAATCAAGAATCATGAATCGAATCATGAATTGAATCATGAATCATGAATCATGAATTATGAATTGAATCATGAATCATGAATCATGAATCATGAATCATGAATTGAATCATGAATCATGAATCATGAATCATGAATTATGAATTGAATCATGAATCATGAATCATGAATCGAATCATGAATAATTAATCAAAAATCATGAATCGAATCATGAATCATGAATTGAATCATGAATCATGAATCATGATTTGAATCATGAATCATGAATCATTAATTGAATCATGAATCATGAATCATGAATCATGAATTTAATCATGAATCATGAATAATGAATCAAATCATGAATCATGAATCAAGAATCATGAAACGAATCATGAATCATGAATTGAATCATGAATCATGAATTGAATCATGAATCATGAATCATGAATTAAATCATGAATCATGAATCATGAATCATGAATTGAATCATGAATCATGAATCATGAATTGAATCATGAATCATGTATCATTAATCATGACATGAATCATGAATCATGAATCATAAATCAAATCATGAATCATAAATTGAATTAGGATTCGAATCATGAATTGAATCATAAATTATGAATCATGAATTGAATCATGAATCATGAATCATGAATCGAATCATGAATCAAAAATCATGAATCGAATCATGAATCATGAATCGAATCATGAATCATGAATCCTGAATTGAATCATGAATCATGAATCATAAATCGAATCTTGAATCATGAATCATGAATCATGAATCATGAATCATGAATTGAATCATGAATCATGAATTAGGAATTGAATCATGAATCATGAATCATGAATTGAATCATGAATCATGAATCATGAATCATGAATTGAATCATGAATCATAAATCATGAATTGAATCATGAATCATGAATCATGAATCATGAATTATGAATTGAATCATGAATCATGAATCATGAATCATGAATCATGAATTGAATCATGAATCATGAATCATGAATTATGAATTGAATCATGAATCATGAATCATGAATCAAGAATTGAATCATGAATCATGAATCATGAATCATGAATTGAATCATAAATCATGAATCAAATCATGAATCATGAATCAAGAATCATGAATCGAATCATGAATTGAATCATGAATCATGAATCATGAATCATGAATTATGAATTGAATCATGAATCATGAATCATGAATCATGAATTGAATCATGAATCATGAATCATGAATCATGAATTATGAATTGAATCATGAATCGAATCATGAATAATTAATCAAAAATCATGAATCGAATCATGAATCATGAATTGAATCATGAATCATGAATCATGATTTGAATCATGAATCATGAATCATTAATTGAATCATGAATCATGAATCATGAATTTAATCATGAATCATGAATAATGAATCAAATCATGAATCATGAATCAAGAATCATGAAACGAATCATGAATCATGAATTGAATCATGAATCATGAATCATGAATTAAATCATGAATCATGAATCATGAATCATGAATTGAATCATGGATCATGAATCATGAATTGAATCATGAATCATGTATCATTAATCATGACATGAATCATGAATCATGAATCATAAATCAAATCATGAATCATAAATTGAATTAGGATTCGAATCATGAATTGAATCATAAATTATGAATCATGAATTGAATCATGAATCATGAATCATGAATCGAATCATGAATCATGAATCAAAAATCATGAATCGAATCATGAATCATGAATCAAATCATGAATCATGAATCCTGAATTGAATCATGAATCATGAATCATAAATCGAATCATGAATCATGAATCATGAATCATGAATCATGAATCATGAATTGAATCATGAATCATGAATCATTAATTGAATCATGAATCATGAATCATAAATCAAATCATGAATCATAAATTGAATCATGAATCATGAATCATGTATTGAATCATGAATCATGAATCATGAATTGAATCATGAATCAGGAATTGAATTATGAATCATGAATCAAGAATCATGAATCGAATCATGAATCATAAATTGAATCAAGAATCATGAATTGAATCATGAATCAGGAATCATGAATCGAATCATGAATCATAAATCGAATCATGAATCATGAATTGAATCAGGATTCGAATCATGAATTGAATCATGAATCATGAATTGAATCATGAATTTTGAATCATGAATCATGAATCATGAATTGAATCATGAATCATGAATTATGAATCATGAATTGAATCATGAATAATGAATTGAATCATGAATCATGAATCATGAATTGAATAATGGATCATGAATCGAATCATGAATTGAATCATGAATTAAATCATGAATCATGAATCATGAATTGAATCATGGATCATGAATCAGGAATCGAATCATTAATCATGAATCATGAATTGAATCATGAATCATGAATCATAAATTGAATCATGAATCATGAATCATGAATCATGAATTGAATCATGAATCATGAATTGAATCATGAATCATGAATCATGAATTGAATCATGAATCATGAATCGAATCATGAATTGAATCATGAATCATGAATCATGAATTGAATCATGAATCATGAATTGAATCATGAATCATGAATCATGAATCATGAATTGAATCATGAATCATGAATCATGAATCATGAATCATGAATCATGAATTGAATCATGAATCATGAATCATGAATTATGAATTGAATCATGAATCATGAATCATGAATTGAATCATGAATCATGAATCATGAATTGAATCATGAATCATGAATCATGAATCGAATCATAAATCATGAATCAAAAATCATGAATCGAATCATGAATCATGAATTGAATCATGAATCATGAATCATGAATCATGAATCATGAATTGAATCATGAATCATGAATCATGAATTATGAATTGAATCATGAATCATGAATCATGAATTGAATCATGAATCATGAATCATGAATCATGAATTGAATCATGAATCATGAATCATGAATCGAATCATAAATCATGAATCAAAAATCATGAATCGAATCATGAATCATGAATTGAATCATGAATCATGAATCATGAATCATGAATCATGAATTGAATCATGAATCATGAATCATGAATTATGAATTGAATCATGAATCATGAATCATGAATTGAATCATGAATCATGAATCATGAATCATGAATTGAATCATGAATCATGAATTGAATCATGAATCATGAATCATGAATTGAATCATGAATCATGATCATAAATCATGAATTGAACCATGAATCATGAATCATGAATTGAATCATGAATCATGAATCATGAATCATGACATGAATCATGAATCATGAATCATAAATCAAATCATGAATCATAAATTGAATTAGGATTCGAATCATGAATTGAATCATAAATCATGAATCATGAATCGAATCATGAATCATGAATCATGAATTGAATCATTTATCATGAATCATGAATCATGAATTGAATCATGAATCATGAATTATAAATCATGAATTGAATCATGAATCATGAATCATGAATTGAATCATAAATCATGAATCATGAATCATGAATCATGAATTGAATCATGAATCATGAATTATGAATCATGAATTGATTCATGAATCATAAATTATGAATCATGAATTGAATCATGAATCATGAATCATGAATCGAATCATGAATCATGAATTATGAATCATGAATTGAATCATGGATCATGAATCGAATCATGAATTGAATCATGAATTAAATCATGAATCATGAATCATGAATTGAAGCATGGATCATGAATCATGAATCGAATCATGAATCATGAATCATAAATTGAATCATGAATCATGAATAATGAATTGAATCATGAATCATGAATCATGAATTGAATCATGTATCATGATTTGAATCATGAATTGAATCATGAATTAAATCATGAATCATGAATTGAATCATGGATCATGAATCATGAATCGAATCATGAATCATGAATTGAATCATGAATCATGAATTGAATCATGAATCATGAATCATGAATCATGAATTGAATCATGAATCATGAATCATGAATTGAATCATGAATCATGAATTGAATCATGAATCATGAATCATGAATTGAATCATGAATGATGAATGATGAATCATGAATCATGAATTGAATCATGAATCATAAATCATGAATTGAATCATGAATTATGAATCATGAATCATGAATCATGAATTATGAATTGAATCATGAATCATGAGTCATGAATCATGAATCATGAATCATGAATTGAATCATGAATCATGAATCATGAATTTAATCATGAATCATGAATAATGAATCAAATCATGAATCATGAATCAAGAATCATGAAACGAATCATGAATCATGAATTGAATCATGAATCATGAATTGAATCATGAATCATGAATCATGAATCATGAATTGAATCATGAATCATGAATTGAATCATGAATCATGAATCATGAATTATGAATTGAATCATGAATCATGAATTATGAATCATGAATTGAATCATGAATAATGAATTGAATCATGAATTGAATCATGGATCATAAATCGAATCATGAATTGAATCATGAATTAAATTATGAATCATGAATTGAATCATGGATCATGAATCAGGAATCGAATCATTAATCATGAATCATGAATTGAATCATGAATCATGAATCATAAATTGAATCATGAATCATGAATCATGAATCATGAATTGAATCATGAATCATGAATTGAATCATGAATCATGAATCATGAATTGAATCATGAATCATGAATCATTAATTGAATCATGAATCATGAATCATGAATCATGAATTGAATCATGAATCATGAATCATAAATCGAATCATGAATCATGAATTGAATCAGGATTCGAATCATGAATTGAATCATGAATCATGAATTGAATCATGAATCATGAATCTTGAATCATGAGTCATGAATTGAATCATGAATCATGAATTATGAATCATGAATTGAATCATGAATAATGAATTGAATCATGAATCATGAATCATGAATTGAATCATGTATCATGATTTGAATCATGAATTGAATCATGAATCATAAATCATGAATTGAATCATGAATCATGAATCATGAATCATGAATTGAATCATGAATCATGAATTATGAATTGAATCATGAATCATGAATCATGAATTGAATCATGAATCATGAATCATGAATCATGAATTGAATCATGAATCATAAATCATGAATTGAATCATGAATTATGAATCATGAATCATGAATTATGAATTGAATCATGAATCATGAATCATGAATCATGAATCATGAATTGAATCATGAATCATGAATCATGAATCATGAATTTAATCATGAATCATGAATAATGAATCAAATCATGAATCATGAATCAAGAATCATGAAACGAATCATGAATCATGAATTGAATCATGAATCATGAATTGAATCATGAATCATGAATCATGAATTATGAATTGAATCATGAATCATGAATCATGAATCAAGAATTGAATCATGAATCATGAATCATGAATCATGAATTGAATCATAAATCATGAATCAAATCATGAATCATGAATCAAGAATCATGAATCGAATCATGAATTGAATCATGAATCATGAATCATGAATCATGAATTATGAATTGAATCATGAATCATGAATCATGAATTGAATCATGAATCATGAATCATGAATCATGAATTATGAATTGAATCATGAATCATGAATCATGAATCGAATCATGAATAATTAATCAAAAATCATGAATCGAATCATGAATCATGAATTGAATCATGAATCATGAATCATGATTTGAATCATGAATCATGAATCATTAATTGAATCATGAATCATGAATCATGAATCATGAATTTAATCATGAATCATGAATAATGAATCAAATCATGAATCATGAATCAAGAATCATGAAACGAATCATGAATCATGAATTGAATCATGAATCATGAATCATGAATTAAATCATGAATCATGAATCATGAATCATGAATTGAATCATGGATCATGAATCATGAATTGAATCATGAATCATGTATCATTAATCATGACATGAATCATGAATCATGAATCATAAATCAAATCATGAATCATAAATTGAATTAGGATTCGAATCATGAATTGAATCATAAATTATGAATCATGAATTGAATCATGAATCATGAATCATGAATCGAATCATGAATCATGAATCAAAAATCATGAATCGAATCATGAATCATGAATCAAATCATGAATCATGAATCCTGAATTGAATCATGAATCATGAATCATAAATCGAATCATGAATCATGAATCATGAATCATGAATCATGAATCATGAATCATGAATTGAATCATGAATCATGAATCATTAATTGAATCATGAATCATGAATCATAAATCAAATCATGAATCATAAATTGAATCATGAATCATGAATCATGTATTGAATCATGAATCATGAATCATGAATTGAATCATGAATCAGGAATTGAATTATGAATCATGAATCAAGAATCATGAATCGAATCATGAATCATAAATTGAATCAAGAATCATGAATTGAATCATGAATCAGGAATCATGAATCGAATCATGAATCATAAATCGAATCATGAATCATGAATTGAATCAGGATTCGAATCATGAATTGAATCATGAATCATGAATTGAATCATGAGTCTTGAATCATGAATCATGAATCATGAATTGAATCATGAATCATGAATTATGAATCATGAATTGAATCATGAATAATGAATTGAATCATGAATCATGAATCATGAATTGAATCATGGATCATGAATCGAATCATGAATTGAATCATGAATTAAATCATGAATCATGAATCATGAATTGAATCATGGATCATGAATCAGGAATCGAATCATTAATCATGAATCATGAATTGAATCATGAATCATGAATCATAAATTGAATCATGAATCATGAATCATGAATCATGAATTGAATCATGAATCATGAATTGAATCATGAATCATGAATCATGAATTGAATCATGAATCATGAATCGAATCATGAATTGAATCATGAATCATGAATCATGAATTGAATCATGAATCATGAATCATGAATCATGAATTGAATCATGAATCATGAATCATGAATCATGAATCATGAATTGAATCATGAATCATGAATCATGAATAATGAATTGAATCATGAATCATGAATCATGAATTGAATCATGAATCATGAATCATGAATTGAATCATGAATCATGAATCATGAATCGAATCATAAATCATGAATCAAAAATCATGAATCGAATCATGAATCATGAATTGAATCATGAATCATGAATCATGAATCATGAATCATGAATTGAATCATGAATCATGAATCATGAATTATGAATTGAATCATGAATCATGAATCATGAATTGAATCATGAATCATGAATCATGAATCATGAATTGAATCATGAATCATGAATCATGAATCGAATCATAAATCATGAATCAAAAATCATGAATCGAATCATGAATCATGAATTGAATCATGAATCATGAATCATGAATCATGAATCATGAATTGAATCATGAATCATGAATCATGAATTATGAATTGAATCATGAATCATGAATCATGAATTGAATCATGAATCATGAATCATGAATCATGAATTGAATCATGAATCATGAATTGAATCATGAATCATGAATCATGAATTGAATCATGAATCATGATCATAAATCATGAATTGAACCATGAATCATGAATCATGAATTGAATCATGAATCATGAATCATGAATCATGACATGAATCATGAATCATGACATGAATCATGAATCATGAATCATAAATCAAATCATGAATCATAAATTGAATTAGGATTCGAATCATGAATTGAATCATAAATCATGAATCATGAATCGAATCATGAATCATGAATCATGAATTGAATCATTTATCATGAATCATGAATCATGAATTGAATCATGAATCATGAATTATGAATCATGAATTGAATCATGAATCATGAATCATGAATTGAATCATAAATCATGAATCATGAATCATGAATCATGAATTGAATCATGAATCATGAATTATGAATCATGAATTGATTCATGAATCATAAATTATGAATCATGAATTGAATCATGAATCATGAATCATGAATCGAATCATGAATCATGAATTATGAATCATGAATTGAATCATGGATCATGAATCGAATCATGAATTGAATCATGAATTAAATCATGAATCATGAATCATGAATTGAAGCATGGATCATGAATCATGAATCGAATCATGAATCATGAATCATAAATTGAATCATGAATCATGAATAATGAATTGAATCATGAATCATGAATCATGAATTGAATCATGTATCATGATTTGAATCATGAATTGAATCATGAATTAAATCATGAATCATGAATTGAATCATGGATCATGAATCATGAATCGAATCATGAATCATGAATTGAATCATGAATCATGAATCATGAATTGAATCATGAATCATGAATCATGAATCATGAATTGAATCATGAATCATGAATCATGAATTGAATCATGAATCATGAATTGAATCATGAATCATGAATCATGAATTGAATCATGAATGATGAATCATGAATCATGAATCATGAATTGAATCATGAATCATAAATCATGAATTGAATCATGAATTATGAATCATGAATCATGAATCATGAATTATGAATTGAATCATGAATCATGAGTCATGAATCATGAATCATGAATCATGAATTGAATCATGAATCATGAATCATGAATTTAATCATGAATCATGAATAATGAATCAAATCATGAATCATGAATCAAGAATCATGAAACGAATCATGAATCATGAATTGAATCATGAATCATGAATTGAATCATGAATCATGAATCATGAATCATGAATTGAATCATGAATCATGAATTGAATCATGAATCATGAATCATGAATTATGAATTGAATCATGAATCATGAATTATGAATCATGAATTGAATCATGAATAATGAATTGAATCATGAATTGAATCATGGATCATAAATCGAATCATGAATTGAATCATGAATTAAATTATGAATCATGAATTGAATCATGGATCATGAATCAGGAATCGAATCATTAATCATGAATCATGAATTGAATCATGAATCATAAATTGAATCATGAATCATGAATCATGAATCATGAATTGAATCATGAATCATGAATTGAATCATGAATCATGAATCATGAATTGAATCATGAATCATGAATCATTAATTGAATCATGAATCATGAATCATGAATCATGAATTGAATCATGAATCATGAATCATAAATCGAATCATGAATCATGAATTGAATCAGGATTCGAATCATGAATTGAATCATGAATCATGAATTGAATCATGAATCATGAATCTTGAATCATGAATCATGAATTGAATCATGAATAATGAATTGAATCATGAATCATGAATCATGAATTGAATCATGTATCATGATTTGAATCATGAATTGAATCATGAATTAAATCATGAATCATGAATCATGAATTGAATCATGGATCATGAATCATGAATCGAATCATGAATCATGAATCATGAATTGAATCATGAATCATGAATCATGAATTGAATCATGAATTAAATCATGAATCATGAATCATGAATTGAATCATGGATCATGAATCATGAATCGAATCATGAATCATGAATCATGAATTGAATCATGAATCATGAATCATGAATTGAATCATGAATCATTATTCATGAATCATGAATTGAATCATGAATCATGAATTATGAATTGAATCATGAATCATGAATTGAATCATGAATCATGAATCATGAATTGAATCATGAATCATGAATCATGAATTAAATCATGAATCATAAATCATGAATTGAATCATGAATCATGAATCATGAATTATGAATTGAATCATGAATCATGAATCATGAATCATGAATTGAATCACGAATCATGAATCATGAATCATGAATTTAATCATGAATCATGAATAATGAATCAAATCATGAATCATGAATCAAGAATCATGAAACGAATCATGAATCATGAATTGAATCATGAATCATGAATTGAATCATGAATCATGAATCATGAATTATGAATTGAATCATGAATCATGAATCATGAATCAAGAATTGAATCATGAATCATGAATCATGAATCATGAATTGAATCATAAATCATGAATCAAATCATGAATCATGAATCAAGAATCATGAATCGAATCATGAATTGAATCATGAATCATGAATCATGAATCATGAATTATGAATTGAATCATGAATCATGAATCATGAATCATGAATCATGAATTGAATCATGAATCATGAATCATGAATCATGAATTATGAATTGAATCATGAATCATGAATCATGAATCGAATCATGAATAATTAATCAAAAATCATGAATCGAATCATGAATCATGAATTGAATCATGAATCATGAATCATGAATTGAATCATGAATCATGAATCATTAATTGAATCATGAATCAGGAATTGAATCATGAATCATGAATCAAGAATCATGAATCGAATCATGAATCATAAATTGAATCAAGAATCATGAATTGAATCATGAATCAGGAATCATGAATCGAATCATGAATCATGAATCATAAATCGAATCATGAATCATGAATTGAATCAGGATTCGAATCATGAATTGAATCATGAATCATGAATTGAATCATGAATCTTGAATCATGAATCATGAATCATGAATTGAATCATGAATCATGAATTATGAATCATGAATTGAATCATGAATAATGAATTGAATCATGAATCATGAATCATGAATTGAATAATGGATCATGAATCGAATCATGAATTGAATCATGAATTACATCATGAATCATGAATCATGAATTGAATCATGGATCATGAATCAGGAATCGAATCATTAATCATGAATCATGAATTGAATCATGAATCATGAATCATAAATTGAATCATGAATCATGAATCATGAATCATGAATTGAATCATGAATCATGAATTGAATCATGAATCATGAATCATGAATTGAATCATGAATCATGAATCGAATCATGAATTGAATCATGAATCATGAATCGAATAATGAATCATGAATCATGATTAGAATCATGAATCATGAATTGAATCATGAATCATGAATCATGAATCATGAATCATGAATTGAATCATGAATCATGAATCATGAATTGAATCATCAATCATGAATCATGAATCGAATCATAAATCATGAATTGAATCATGAATCATGAATTGAATCATGAATCATGAATCATGAATTGAATCATGAATCTTGAATCATGAAATGAATCATGAATCATGAATCATGAATTGAATCATGAATCATGAATCATGAATCATGAATTGAATCATGAATCATGAATTCAATCATGAATAATGAATCATGAATCGAATCATGAATCATGAATTGAATCATAAATCATGAATCGAATCATGAATCATGAATTGAATCATGAATCATGAATCATGAATTGAATCATGAATCATGAATCATGAATTGAATCATGAATCATGAATTATGAATCATGAATTGAATTATGAATCATGAATCATGAATCATGAATTAAATCATGAATCATGAATTATGAATCATGAATTGAATCATGAATCATGAGTTGATTCATAAATCATGAATCATGAATCGAATCATGAATCATGAATTGAATCATGAATCATGAATTGAATCATGAATCATGAATCATGAATTGAATCATGAATCATGAATCATAAATCGAATCATGAAACATGAATCATGAATCATGAATCATGAATTGAATCATGAATCATGAATCATGAATTGAATCATGAATCATGAATCATAAATCAAATCATAAATCATAAATTGAATCATGAATCATGAATCATGTATTGAATCATGAATCATGAATCATGAATTGAATCATGAATCAGGAATTGAATCATGAATCATGAATCAAGAATCATGAATGGAATCATAAATTGAATCATGAATCATGAATCATGAATTGAATTATGAATCAGGAATCATGAATCGAATCATGAATCATGAATCATTAATTGAATCATGAATCATGAATAATGAATCATGAATCATGAATTGAATCATGAATCATGAATCATAAATCGAATCATGAATCATGAATTGAATCAGGATTCGAATCATGAATTGAATCATGAATCATGAATTGAATCATGAATCATGAATCTTGAATCATGAATCATGAATTGAATCATGAATCATGAATTATGAATCATGAATTGAATCATGAATAATGAATTGAATCATGAATCATGAATTGAATCATGGATCATGAATCAGGAATTGAATCATTAATCATGAATCATGAATTGAATCATTAATCATGAATCATGAATTGAATCATGAATCATGAATCATGAATCATGAATTGAATATTGAATCATGAATTGAATCATGAATCATGAATCATGAATTGAATCATGAATCATGAATCATGAATCATGAATTGAATCATGAATCATAAATCATGAATTGAATCATGAATCATGAATCATGAATCATGAATCATGAATTGAATCATGAATCATGAATCATGAATTATGAATTGAATCATGAATTATGAATCATGAATTGAATCATGAATCATGAATCATGAATCATGAATTGAATCATGAATCATGAATCGAATCATAAATCATGAATCAAAACTCATGAAACGAATCATGAATCATGAATTGAATCATGAATCATGAATCATGAATTGAATCATGAATCATGATCATGAATCATGAATTGAACCATGAATCATGAATCATGAATTGAATCATGAATTGAATCATTTATCATGAATCATGAATCATGAATCATGAATCATAAATCAAATCATGAATCATAATTTGAATTAGGATTCGAATCATGAATTGAATCATAAATCATGAATCATGAATCGAATCATGAATCATCAATCATGAATTGAATCATTTATCATGAATCATGAATCATGAATTGAATCATGAATCATGAATTATGAATCATGAATTGAATCATGAATCATGAATCATGAATTGAATCATAAATCATGAATCATGAATCATGAATCATGAATTGAATCATGAATCATGAATCATGAATCATGAATTATGAATCATGAATTGATTCATGAATCATAAATTATAAATCATGAATTGAATCATGAATCATGAATCATGAATCGAATCATGAATCATGAATCGAATCATGAATCATGAATTATGAATCATGAATTGAATCATGGATCATGAATCGAATCATGAATTGAATCATGAATTAAATCATGAATCATGAATCATGAATCGAATCATGAATCATGAATCATGAATTGAATCATGAATCATGAATAATTAATCTTGAATTGAATCATGAATTGAATCATAAATCATGAATCATGAATCGAATCATGAATCATGAATCAAAAATCATGAATCGAATCATGAATCATGAATTGAATCATGAATCATGAATCATGAATTGAATCATGAATCATGAATTGAATCATAAATCATGAATCATGAATCATGAATCATGAATTGAATCATGAATCATGAATTATGAATCATGAATTGATTCATGAATCATAAATTATGAATCATGAATTTAATCATGAATCATGAATCATGAATCGAATCAGGAATCATGAATTATGAATCATGAATTGAATCATGAATCATGAATCATGAACCAGGAATCATGAATTGAATCATGAATTGAATCATGAATTGAATCATGAATCGATTAATGAATTGAATCATGAATCATGAATCGAATCATGAATCTTGAATCATGAATTGAATCATGAATCATGAATCATGAATCATGAATTGAATCATGAATCATGAATCATGAATCGAATTATGAATCATGAATCAAGAATCATGAATTGAATCATGAATCATGAATTGAATCATGAATCATGAATCATGAATCATGAATCATGAATCATGAAGTGAATCATGAATCATGAATCATGAATCATGAATCAGGATTCGAATAATGAATTGAATCATGAATCATGAACTGAATCATGAATCATGAATCTTAAATCATGAATCATGAATTGAATCATGAATCATAAATTATGAATCATGAATTGAATCATGAATCAGGAATTGAATCATGAATCATGAATCATGAATCATGAATCATGAATTGAATCATGAATCATGAATCATGAATCGAATCATGAATCATGAATTGAATCATGAATCATGAATTGAATCATGAATCATAAATTATGAATCATGAATTGAATCATGAATCAGGAATTGAATCATGAATCATGAATCATGAATCATGAATTGAATCATGAATCATGAATTATGAATCATGAATTGAATCATGAATAATGAATTGAATCATGAATCATGAATTGAATCATGGATCATGAATCAGGAATCGAATCATTAATCATGAATCATGAATTGAATCATTAATCATGAATCATGAATTGAATCATGAATCATGAATCATAAATCATGAATTGAATCATGAATCATGAATTGAATCATGAATCATGAATCATGAATTGAATCATGAATCATGAATCATGAATCATGAATCGAATCATGAATTGAATCATGAATCATGAATCATGAATTGAATCATGAATCATGAATCATGAATCGAATCATGAATCATAAATCATGAATTGAATCATGAATCATGAATCATGAATCATGAATCATGAATTGAATCATGAATCATGAATCATAAATTATGAATTGAATCATGAATCATGAATCATGAATTGAACCATGAATCATGAATCATGAATTAAATCATGAATCATGAATCATGAATCATGACATAAATCATGAATCATGAATCATAAATCAAATCATGAATCATAAATTGAATTAGGATTCGAATCATGAATTGAATCATAAATCATGAATCATGAATCGAATCATGAATCATGAATCATGAATTGAATCATTTATCATGAATCATGAATCATGAATTGAATCATGAATCATGAATTATGAATCATGAATTGAATCATGAATCATGAATCATGAATTGAATCATAAATCATGAATCATGAATCATGAATCATGAATTGAATCATGAATCATGAATTATGAATCATGAATTGATTCATGAATCATAAATTATGAATCATAAATTGAATCATGAAAAATGAATCATGAATCGAATCATGAATCATGAATTATGAATCATGAATTGAATCATGGATCATGAATCGAATCATGAATCATGAATCATGAATTGAATCATGAATCATGAATAATTAATCTTGAATTGAATCATGAATTGAATCATAAATCATGAATCATGAATCGAATCATGAATCAAAAATCATGAATCGAATCATGAATCATGAATTGAATCGTGAATCATGAATTATGAATCATGAATTGAATCATGAATCATGAATCATAAATTGAATCATAAATTATGAATCATGAATCGAGTCATGAATCATGAATCATGAATTGAATCATGAATTATGAATTGAATCATAAATCATGAATCATGAATCATGAATCATGAATTGAATCATGAATCATGAATTATGAATCATTAATTGATTCATGAATCATAAATTATGAATCATGAATTTAATCATGAATCATGAATCATGAATCGAATCAGGAATCATGAATTATGAATCATGAATTGAATCATGAATCATGAATCATGAACCAGGAATCATGAATTGAATCATGAATTGAATCATGAATTGAATCATGAATCGATTAATGAATTGAATCATGAATCATGAATCGAATCATGAATCTTGAATCATGAATTGAATCATGAATCATGAATCATGAATCATGAATTGAATCATGAATCATGAATCATGAATCATGAATCGAATTATGAATCATGAATCAAGAATCATGAATTGAATCATGAATCATGAATTGAATCATGAATCATGAATCATGAATCATGAATCATGATTCATGAAGTGAATCATGAATCATGAATCATGAATCATGAATCATGAATCATTATTCGAATAATGAATTGAATCATGAATCATAAATTGAATCATGAATCATGAATCTTAAATCATGAATCATGAATTGAATCATGAATCATAAATTATGAATCATGAATTGAATCATGAATCATGAATTGAATCATGAATCATAAATTATGAATCATGAATTAAAACATGAATCAGGAATTGAATCATGAATCATGAATCATGAATCATGAATTGAATCATGAATCATGAATCATGAATCGAATCATGAATCATGAATCATGAATCATGAATCATGAATCATGAATTGAATCATGAATCATGAATCATAAATCGAATCATGAATCATGAATTGAATCAGGATTCGAATCATGAATTGAATCATGAATCATGAATTGAATCATGAATCATGAATCTTGAATCATGAATCATGAATTGAATCATGAATCATGAATTATGAATTATGAATTATGAATCATGAATTGAATCATGAATAATGAATTGAATAATGAATCATGAATTGAATCATGGATCATGAATCGAATCATGAATTGAATCATGAATTAAATCATGAATCATGAATCATGAATCGAATCATGAATCATGAATCAAAAATCATAAATCGAATCATGAATCATGAATTGAATCATGAATCATGAATCATGAATTGAATCATGAATCATGAATCATGAATCATGAATTGAATCATGAATCATGAATTGAATCATGAATCATGAGTCATGACATGAATCATGAATCATGAATAATGAATCATGAATTGAATCATGAATTGAATCATGAACTGAATCATGAATCGATTAATGAATTGAATCATGAATCATGAATTGAATCATGAATCATGAATCATAAATCATGAATTGAATCATGAATCATGAATAATGAATCATGAATTGAATCATGAATTGAATCATGAATCATGAATCATGAATCATGAATCATGAATTGAATCATGAATTATGAATCATGAATTGAATCATGAATCATGAATCATGAATCGAATCATAAATCATGAATTGAATCATGAATCATGAATTGAATCATGAATCATGAATCATGAATTGAATCATGAATCATAAATCATGAATTGAATCATGAATCATGAATCATGAATTGAATCATGAACTGAATCATGAATCGATTAATGAATTGAATCATGAATCATGAATCATGAACCAGGAATCATGAATTGAATCATGAATTGAATCATGAATCGATTAATGAATTGAATCATGAATCATGAATCGAATCATGAATCTTGAATCATGAATTGAATCATGAATCATGAATCATGAATTGAATCATGAATCATGAATCATGAATCGAATTATGAATCATGAATCAAGAATCATGAATTGAATCATGAATCATGAATTGAATCATGAATCATGAATCATGAATCATGAATCATGAATCATGAATCATGAAGTGAATCATGAATCATGAATCATGAATCAAGAATCATGAATCAGGATTCGAATAATGAATTGAATCATGAATCAGGAATTAAATCATGAATCATGAATCATGAATCATGAATCATGAATTGAATCATGAATCATGAATCATGAATCGAATCATGAATCATGAATTGAATCATGAATCATGAATTGAATCATGAATCATAAATTATGAATCATGAATTGAATCATGAATCGGGAAATGAATCATGAATCATGAATCATGAATCATGAATTGAATCATGAATCATGAATCATGAATCGAATCATGAATCATGAATCATGAATCATGAATCATGAATCATGAATTGAATCATGAATCATGAATCATAAATCGAATCATGAATCATGAATTGAATCAGGATTCGAATCATGAATTGAATCATGAATCATGAATTGAATCATGAATCATGAATCTTGAATCATGAATCATGAATTGAATCATGAATAATGAATTGAATCATGAATCATGAATCATGAATTGAATCATGGATCATGAATTGAATCATGAATTGAATCATGAATTAAATCATGAATCATGAATCATGAATTGAATCATGAATCATGAATCATGAATTGAATCATGAATCATGAATCATGAATCATGAATTGAATCATGAATCATGAATCATGAATTGAATCATGAATCATGAGTCATGACATGAATCATGAATCATGAATAATGAATCATGAATTGAATCATGAATTGAATCATGAACTGAATCATGAATCGATTAATGAATTGAATCATGAATCATGAATTGAATCATGAATCATGAATCATAAATCATGAATTGAATCATGAATCATGAATAATGAATCATGAATTGAATCATGAATGTAATCATAAATCATGAATCATGAATTGAATCATGAATCATGAATCATAAATTGAATCATGAATCATGAATCATGAATTTAATCATGAATTTAATCATGAATCATGAATCGAATCATGAATCATGAATTAAATTATGAATCATGAATCATGAATTGAATCATGAATCGAATCATGAATCATGAATCATGAATTGAATCATGAATCAGGAATTGAATCATGAATCAAGACTCATGAATCGAATCATGAATCATAAATTAAATCATGAATCATGAATCATGAATTGAATCATGAATCAGGAATCATGAATCGAATCATGAATCATGAATCATTAATTGAATCATGAATCATGAATCATGAATCATGAATCATGAATTGAATCATGAATCATGAATCATAAATCGAATCATGAATCATGAATTGAATCAGGATTCGAATCATGAATTAAATCATGAATCATGAATTGAATCATGAATCCTGAATCTTGAATCATGAATCATGAATTGAATCATGAATCATGAATTATGAATCATGAATTGAATCATGAATAATGAATTGAATCATGAATCATGAATCATGAATTGAATCATGGATCACGAATCAAATCATGAATTGAATCATGAATTAAATCATGAATCATGAATCATGAATCGAATCATGAATGATGAATCAAAAATCATGAATCGAATCATGAATTGAATCATGAATCATGAATCATGAATTGAATCATGAATCATGAATCATGAATTGAATCATGAATCATGAATCATGAATTGAATCATGAATCATGAATCATGAATCATGACATGAATCATGAATCATGAATCATAAATCAAATCATGAATCATAAATTGAATTAGGATTCGAATCATGAATTGAATCATAAATCATGAATCATGAATCGAATCATGAATCATGAATCATGAATTGAATCATGAATCATGAATTATGAATCATGAATTGAATCATGAATCATGAATCATAAATTGAATCATAAATTATGAATCATGAATCGAATCATGAATCATGAATCATGAATTGAATCATGAATCATGAATTGAATCATAAATCATGAATCATGAATCATGAATTGAATCATGAATCATGAATTATGAATCATTAATTGATTCATGAATCATAAATTATGAATCATGAATTGAATCATGAATCATGAATCATGAATCGAATCAGGAATCATAAATTATGAATCATGAATTGAATCATGAATCATGAACCAGGAATCATGAATTGAATCATGAATTGAATCATGAATTGAATCATGAATTGAATCATGAATCGATTAATGAATTGAATCATGAATCATGATTTGAATCATGAATCTTGAATCATGAATTGAATCATGAATCATGAATCATGAATTGAATCATGAATCATGAATCATGAATCGAATTATGAATCATGAATCAATAATCATGAATCATGAATTGAATCATGAATCATGAATCATGAATCATGAATCATGAACTGAATCATGAATCATGAATCATGAATCGAATCATAAATCATGAATCAAAAATCATGAATCGAATCATGAATCATGAATTGAATCATGAATCATGAATTGAATCATGAATCATGAATCATAAATCGAATCATGAATCATGAATCATGAATCATGAATCAGGATTCGAATAATGAATTGAATCATGAATCATGAATTGAATCATGAATCATGAATCTTAAATCATGAATCATGAATTGAATCATGAATCATAAATATGAATCATGAATTGAATCATGAATCAGGAATTGAATCATAAATCATGAATCATGAATCATGAATCATGAATTGAATCATGAATCATGAATCATGAATCGAATCATGAATCATGAATTGAATCATGAATCATGAATTGAATCATGAATCATCAATTATGAATCATGAATTGAATCATGAATCAGGAATTGAATCATGAATCATGAATCATGAATCATGAATTGAATCATGAATCATGAATCATGAATCAAATCATGAATCATGAATCGTGAATCATCAATCATGAATCATGAATTGAATAATGAATCATGAATCTTGAATCATGAATCATGAATTGAATCATGAATCATGAATTATGAATCATGAATTGAATCATGAATAATAAATTATGAATCATGAATCATGAATCATGAATTAAATCATGGATCATGAATTGAATCATGAATTAAATCATGAATCATGAATCATGAATCGAATCATGAATCAAAAATCATGAATCGAATCATGAATCATGAATTGAATCATGAATCATGAATCATGAATTGAATCATGAATCATGAATCATGAATTGAATCATGAATCATGAATCATGAATTGAGTCATGAATCATGAATCATGAATCATGACATGAATCATGAATCATGAATCATAAATCAAATCATGAATCATAAATTGAATTAGGATTCGAATCATGAATTGAATCATAAATCATGAATCATGAATCGAATCATGAATCATGAATTGAATCATGAATCATGAATTATGTATCATGAATTGAATCATGAATCATGAATCATAAATTGAATCATAAATTATGAATCATGAATCGAATCATGAATCATGAATTGAATCATGAATCATGAATTGAATCATAAATTATGAATCATGAATTGAATCATGAATTGAATCATGAATTGAATCATGAATCGATTAATGAATTGAATCATGAATCATGAATCGAATCATGAATCTTGAATCATGAATTGAATCATGAATCATGAATCATGAATCATGAATTGAATCATGAATCATGAATCATGAATCGAATTATGAATCATGAATCAAGAATCATGAATTGAATCATGAATCATGAATTGAATCATGAATAATGAATCATGAATCATGAATCATGAATCATGAAGTGAATCATGAATCATGAATCATGAATCGAATCATGAATCATGAATCAAAAATCATGAATCAAATCATGAATCATGAATTGAATCATGAATCATGAATTGAATCATGAATCATGAATCATAAATCGAATCATGAATCATGAATCATGAATCATGAATCATGAATCAGGATTCGAATAATGAATTGAATCATGAATCATGAATTGAATCATGAATCATAAATTATGAATCATGAATTGAATCATGAATCAGGAATTAAATCATGAATCATGAATCATGAATCATGAATCATGAATTGAATCATGCATCATGAATCATGAATCGAATCATGAATCATGAATTGAATCATGAATCATGAATTGAATCATGAATCATAAATTATGAATCATGAATCGAATCATGAATCAGGAATTGAATCATGAATCATGAATCATGAATCATGAATTGAATCATGAATAATGAATCTTGAATCATGAATCATGAATTGAATCATGAATCATGAATTATGAATCATGAATTGAATCATGAATAATGAATTGAATCATGAATCATGAATCATGAATTGAATCATGGATCATGAATCGAATCATGAATTGAATCATGAATTAAATCATGAATCATGAATCATGAATCGAATCATGAATCATGAATCAAAAATCATGAATCGAATCATGAATCATGAATGGAATCATGAATCATGAATCATGAATTGAATCATGAATCATGAATCATGAATCATGAATTGAATCATGAATCATGAATCATGAATTGAATCATGAATCATGACATGAATCATGAATCATAAATCAAATCATGAATCATAAATTGAATTAGGATTCAAATCATGAATTGAATCATAAATCATGAATCATGAATCGAATCATGAATCATGAATCATGAACTGAATCATGAATCATGAATCATGAATCATGAATTGCATCATGAATCATGAATTATGAATCATGAATTGAATCATGAATCATGAATCATAAATTGAATCATAAATTATGAATCATGAATCAAATCATGAATCATGAATCATGAATTGAATCATGAATCATGAATTGAA
This sequence comes from Mixophyes fleayi, assembly GCF_038048845.1. Lineage (NCBI taxonomy): Eukaryota > Metazoa > Chordata > Amphibia > Anura > Limnodynastidae > Mixophyes > Mixophyes fleayi. The sequence goes on along the minus strand of NW_027446462.1, from coordinate 8,461 downwards.
TCATAAATCATGAATCATGAATCATGAATCATGAATTGAATCATGAATCATGAATTATGAATCATGAATTGAATCATGAATCATAAATTATGAATCATGAATTGAATCATGAATCAGGAATTGAATCATGAATCATGAATCATGAATCATGAATTGAATCATGAATCATGAATCTTAAATCATGAATCATGAATTGAATCATGAATCATAAATTATGAATCATGAATAGAATCATGAATCAGGAATTGAATCATGAATCATGAATCATGAATTGAATCATGAATCATGAATTGAATCATGAATCATGAATTGAATCATGAATCATGAATTGAATCATGAATCATAAATTATGAATCATGAATTGAATCATGAATCAGGAATTGAATCATGAATCATGAATCATGAATCATGAATTGAATCATGAATCATAAATTATGAATCATGAATTGAATCATGAATCAGGAATTGAATCATGAATCATGAATCATGAATCATGAATTGAATCATGAATCATGAATTGAATCGTGAATTGAATCATGAATCATGAATTGAATAATGAATTAAATCATGAATCATGAATAATAAATTGAATCATAATTCATGAATTAAATCATGGATTGAATCATGAATCATGAATCATGAATTGAATCATGAATCATGAATCATGAATTGAATCATGAATCATGAATCATGAAATGAAACATGAATCATGAATCATGAATTGAATCATGAATCATGAATCATGAATCAAATCATGAATCATGAATCAAGAATCATGAATCGAATCATGAATCATGAATTGAATCATGAATCATGAATCATGAATTATGAATTGAATCATGAATCATATATCATGAATCATGAATCATGAATTATGAATTGAATCATGAATCATAAATCATGAATCATGAATTGAATCATGAATCATGAATTGAATCATGAATCGTGAATCGAATCATGAATCATGAATCAAAAATCATGAATCGAATCATGAATCATGAATTGAATCATGAATCATGAATCATGAATTGAATCATGAATCATGAATCATGAATTGAATCATGAATCATGAATCATGAATCATGAATCATGAATTGAATCATGAATCATGAATCATGAATTGAATCATGAATCATGAATTATGAATCATGAATTGAATTATGAATAATGAATTGAATCATGAATCTTGAATCATGAATCATGAATTGAATCATGAATAATGAATTATGAATCATGAATTGAATCATGAATAATGAATTGAATCATGAATCATGAATCATGAATTGAATCATGGATCATGAATCGAATCATGAATCATGAATCAAAAATCATGAATCGAATCATGAATCATGAATTGAATCATGAATCAAAAATCATGAATCGAATCATGAATCATGAATTGAATCATGAATCATGAATCATGAATTGAATCATGAATCATGAATCATGAATCATGAATTGAATCATGAATCATGAATCATGAATTGAATCATGAATCATGAATTATGAATCATGAATCATGAATAATGACATGAATCATGAATCATGAATCATGAATTGAATCATGAATTGAATCATGAACTGAATCATGAATCGATTAATGAATTGAATCATGAATCATGAATTGAATCATGAATCATGAATCACAAATCATGAATTGAATCATGAATCATGAATAATGAATCATGAATTGAATCATGAATTGAATCATAAATCATGAATCATGAATTGAATCATGAATCATGAATCATAAATTGAATCATGAATCATGAATCATGAATGTAATCATGAATTTAATAATGAATCATGAATCGAATCATGAATCATGAATTAAATTATGAATCATGAATCATGAATTGAATCATGAATCGAATCATGAATCATGAATCATGAATTGAATCATGAATCATAAATTATGAATCATGAATCGAATCATGAATCAGGAATTGAATCATGAATCATGAATCATGAATCATGAATTGAATCATGAATAATGAATCTTGAATCATGAATCATGAATTGAATCATGAATCATGAATTATGAATCATGAATTGAATCATGAATAATGAATTGAATCATGAATCATGAATCATGAATTGAATCATGGATCATGAATCGAATCATGAATTGAATCATGAATTAAATCATGAATCATGAATCATGAATCGAATCATGAATCATGAATCAAAAATCATGAATCGAATCATGAATCATGAATTGAATCATGAATCATGAATCATGAATTGAATCATGAATCATGAATCATGAATCATGAATTGAATCATGAATCATGAATCATGAATTGAATCATGAATCATGACATGAATCATGAATCATAAATCAAATCATGAATCATAAATTGAATTAGGATTCAAATCATGAATTGAATCATAAATCATGAATCATGAATCGAATCATGAATCATGAATCATGAACTGAATCATGAATCATGAATCATGAATCATGAATTGCATCATGAATCATGAATTATGAATCATGAATTGAATCATGAATCATGAATCATAAATTGAATCATAAATTATGAATCATGAATCAAATCATGAATCATGAATCATGAATTGAATCATGAATCATGAATTGAATCATAAATCATGAATCATGAATCATGAATCATGAATTGAATCATGAATCATGAATTATGAATCATGAATTGAATCATGAATCATAAATTATGAATCATGAATTGAATCATGAATCAGGAATTGAATCATGAATCATGAATCATGAATCATGAATTGAATCATGAATCATGAATCTTAAATCATGAATCATGAATTGAATCATGAATCATAAATTATGAATCATGAATAGAATCATGAATCAGGAATTGAATCATGAATCATGAATCATGAATTGAATCATGAATCATGAATTGAATCATGAATCATGAATTGAATCATGAATCATGAATTGAATCATGAATCATAAATTATGAATCATGAATTGAATCATGAATCAGGAATTGAATCATGAATCATGAATCATGAATCATGAATTGAATCATGAATCATGAATCATGAATCGAATCATGAATCATGAATTGAATCATGAATCATGAATTGAATCGTGAATTGAATCATGAATCATGAATTGAATAATGAATTAAATCATGAATCATGAATAATAAATTGAATCATAATTCATGAATTAAATCATGGATTGAATCATGAATCATGAATCATGAATTGAATCATGAATCATGAATCATGAATTGAATCATGAATCATGAATCATGAAATGAAACATGAATCATGAATCATGAATTGAATCATGAATCATGAATCATGAATCAAATCATGAATCATGAATCAAGAATCATGAATCGAATCATGAATCATGAATTGAATCATGAATCATGAATCATGAATTATGAATTGAATCATGAATCATATATCATGAATCATGAATCATGAATTATGAATTGAATCATGAATCATAAATCATGAATCATGAATTGAATCATGAATCATGAATTGAATCATGAATCGTGAATCGAATCATGAATCATGAATCAAAAATCATGAATCGAATCATGAATCATGAATTGAATCATGAATCATGAATCATGAATTGAATCATGAATCATGAATCATGAAAATTGAATCATGAATCATGAATCATGAATCATGAATCATGAATTGAATCATGAATCATGAATCATGAATTGAATCATGAATCATGAATTATGAATCATGAATTGAATCATGAATAATGAATTGAATCATGAATCTTGAATCATGAATCATGAATTAAATCATGAATAATGAATTATGAATCATGAATTGAATCATGAATAATGAATTGAATCATGAATCATGAATCATGAATTGAATCATGGATCATGAATCGAATCATGAATCATGAATCAAAAATCATGAATCGAATCATGAATCATGAATTGAATCATGAATCAAAAATCATGAATCGAATCATGAATCATGAATTGAATCATGAATCATGAATCATGAATTGAATCATGAATCATGAATCATGAATCATGAATTGAATCATGAATCATGAATCATGAATTGAATCATGAATCATGAATTATGAATCATGAATCATGAATAATGACATGAATCATGAATCATGAATCATGAATCATGAATTGAATCATGAATTGAATCATGAACTGAATCATGAATCGATTAATGAATTGAATCATGAATCATGAATTGAATCATGAATCATGAATCACAAATCATGAATTGAATCATGAATCATGAATAATGAATCATGAATTGAATCATGAATTGAATCATAAATCATGAATCATGAATTGAATCATGAATCATGAATCATAAATTGAATCATGAATCATGAATCATGAATGTAATCATGAATTTAATAATGAATCATGAATCGAATCATGAATCATGAATTAAATTATGAATCATGAATCATGAATTGAATCATGAATCGAATCATGAATCATGAATCATGAATTGAATCATGAATCAGGAATTGAATCATGAATCATGAATCAAGAATCATGAATCGAATCATGAATCATAAATTAAATCATGAATCATGAATCATGAATTGAATCATGAATCAGGAATCATGAATCGAATCATGAATCATGAATCATTAATTGAATCATGAATCATGAATCATGAATTGAATCATGAATCATGAATCATGAATCATGAATTGAATCATGAATCATGAATTGAATCATGAATCATAAATCATGAATCATGACATGAATCATGAATCATGAATCATAAATCAAATCATGAATCATAAATTGAATTAGGATTCGAATCATGAATCATGAATCATAAATCATGAATCATGAATCGAATCATGAATCATGAATCATGAATTGAATCATGAATCATGAATTATGAATCATGAATTGATTCATGAATCATAAATTATGAATCATGAATTGAATCATGAATCATGAATCGAATCAGGAATCATGAATTATGAATCATGAATTGAATCATGGATCATGAATCATGAACCAGGAATCATGAATTGAATCATGAATTGAATCATGAATTGAATCATGAATCGATTAATGAATTGAATCATGAATCATGAATCGAATCATGAATCTTGAATCATGAATTGAATCATGAATCATGAATCATGAATCATGAATTGAATCATGAATAATGAATCATGAATCGAATTATGAATCATGAATCAAGAATCATGAATTGAATCATGAATCATGAATTGAATCATGAATCATGAATCATGAAGTGAATCATGAATCATGAATCATGAATCGAATCATGAATCATGAATCAAAAATCATGAATCATGAATTGAATCATGAATCATGAATTGAATCATGAATCATGAATCATAAATCGAATCATGAATCATGAATCATGAATCATGAATCATGAATTGAATCATGAATCATAAATATGAATCATGAATTGAATCATGAATCAGGAATTGAATCATGAATCATGAATCATGAATCATGAATCATGAATCGAATCATGAATCATGAATTGAATCATGAATCATGAATTGAATCATGAATCATAAATTATGAATCATGAATTGAATCATGAATCATGAATCATGAATCATGAATTGAATCATGAATTATGAATCATGAATCGAATCATGAATCATGAATCGTGAATCATGAATCATGAATCATGAATTGAATCATGAATCATGAATCATAAAGCGAATCATGAATCATGAATTGAATCAGGATTCGAATCATGAATTGAATCATGAATCATGAATTGAATCATGAATCATGAATCTTGAATCATGAATCATGAATTGAATCATGAATCATGAATTATGAATCATGAATTGAATCATGAATAATGAATTGAATCATGAATCATGAATCATGAATTGAATCATGGATCATGAATCGAATCATGAATTGAATCATGAATTAAATCATGAATCATGAATCATGATTTGAATCATGAATCATGAATCAAAAATCATGAATCGAATCATGAATCATGAATTGAATCATGAATCATGAATCATAATTTGAATCATGAATCATGAATCATGAATCATGAATTGAATCATGAATCATGAATCATGAATTGAATCATGAATCATGAATCATGAATTGAATCATGAATCATAAATCATGAATCATGACATGAATCATGAATCATGAATCATAAATCAAATCATGAATCATAAATTGAATTAGGATTCGAATCATGAATTGAACCATAAATCATGAATCATGAATCAAATCATGAATCATGAATCATGAATTGAATCATGAATCATGAATTATGTATCATGAATTGAATCATGAATCATGAATCATAAATTGAATCATAAATTATGAATCATGAATCGACTCATGAATCATGAATTGAATCATGAATCATGAATTGAATCATAAATTATGAATCATGAATTGAATCATGAATCATGAATCATGAACCAGGAATCATGAATTGAATCATGAATTGAATCATGAATTGAATCATGAATAGATTAATGAATTGAATCATGAATCATGAATCGAATCATGAATCTTGAATCATGAATTGAATCATGAATCATGAATCATGAATCATGAATTGAATCATGAATCATGAATCATGAATCAAATTATGAATCATGAATCATGAATTGAATCATGAATCATGAATTGAATCATGAATCATGAATCATGAATCATGAATCATGAAGTGAATCATGAATCATGAATCAAATCATGAATCATGAATTGAATCATGAATCATGAATTAAATCATGAATCATGAATCATAAATCGAATCATGAATCATGAATCATGAATCATGAATCATGAATCAGGATTCGAATAATAAATTGAATCATGAATCATGAATTGAATCATGAATTATGAATCTTAAATCTTGAATCATGAATTGAATCATGAATCATAAATTATGAATCATGAATTGAATCATGAATCAGGAATTGAATCATGAATCATGAATCATGAATCATGAATTGAATCATGAATCATGAATCATGAATCGAATCATGAATCATGAATTGAATCATGAATCATGAATCATGAATCGAATCATGAATCATGAATTGAATCATGAATCATGAATTGAATCATGAATCATAAATTATGAATCATGAATTGAATCATGAATCATGAATTGAATCATGAATCATAAATTATGAATCATGAATTGAATCATGAATCAGGAATTGAATCATGAATCATGAATCATGAATTGAATCATGAATCAGGAATTGAATCATGAATTGAATCATGAATCATGAATTGAATCATGGATCATGAATCATGAATCGAATCATGAATCATGAATCAAAAATTATGAATCGAATCATGAATCATGAATTGAATCATGAATCATGAATCATGAATTGAATCATGAATCATGAATCATGAATTGAATCATGAATCATGAATCATGAATTGATTCATGAATCATAAATTATGAATCATGAATTGAATCATGAATCATGAATCATGAATCGAATCAGGAATCATGAATTATGAATCATGAATTGAATCATGAATCATGAACCAGGAATCATGAATTGAATCATGAATTGAATCATGAATGGAATCATGAATCGATTAATGAATTGAATCATGAATCATGAATCGAATCATGAATCTCGAATCATGAATTGAATCATGAATCATGAATCATGAATCATGAATTGAATCATGAATCATGAATCATGAATCGAATTATGAATCATGAATCAAGAATCATGAATTGAATCATGAATCATGAATTGAATCATGAATCATGAATCATGAATTGAATCATGAATCATGAATCATGAATCATGAATCATGAATCATGAAGTGAAGCATGAATCATGAATCATGAATCGAATCATGAATCATGAATCAAAAATCATGAATCGAATCATGAATCATGAATTGAATCATGAATCATGAATTGAATCATGAATCATGAATCATAAATCGAATCATGAATCATGAATCATGAATCATGAATCATGAATCAGGATTCGAATAATGAATTGAATCATGAATCATGAATTGAATCATGAATCATGAATCTTAAATCATTAATCATGAATTGAATCATGAATCATAAATTATGAATCATGAATTGAATCATGAATCAGGAATTGAATCATGAATCATGAATCATGAATCATGAATCATGAATCATGAATCATGAATTGAATCATGAATCATGAATCATGAATCGAATCATGAATCATGAATTGAATCATGAATCATGAATTGAATCATGAATCATGAATTGAATAATGAATCATAAATAATGAATCATGAATTGAATCATGAATCAGGAATTGAATCATAATTCATGAATCATGAATCATGAATTGAATCATGAATCATGAATCATGAATCGAATCATGAATCATGAATCATGAATTGAATCATGAATCATGAATTATGAATCATGAATTGAATCATGAATAATGAATTGAATCATGAATCATGAATCATGAATTGAATCA
>NW_027446461.1:115000-120000 GCF_038048845.1 Mixophyes fleayi | reverse complement strand
AAGGAAGCCAGAACAAGAGAGAAAAAAAAAAAAGGCCTACAGCACCTGGTATTCCCAGGTGGGTCTCCCAACCAAGTACTAACCAGGCCCAACCCTGCTTAGCTTCCAAGATCAGACAAGATTGGCTTGTTCAGGGTGGTGTGGTTGTAGGTATTGTTTCCTAATGACCTACATCTCTTATACATCTCAAAACCAGCATTGAAGGAGGTCGGAAAAAGAGAGAAAAAAAAGGCCTACAGCACCTAATATTCCCAGGTGGTCTCCCATCCAAGTACTAACCAGGCCCAGCCCTGCTTATCTTCCAAGATCAGATGAGATTGGGCTTGTGCAGGGTGGTGTGGCTGTAGGTATTGGTTTCCTAATGACCTACATCTCTTATACATTTCAAACCAGCATTGAAGGAAGCCGGAACAAGAGAGAAAAAAAAAAGGCAGACAGCACCTGGAACTCCCAGGTGGTCTACCATCCGAGTACAAACCAGGCCCGGCCCTGCTTAGCTTCCAAGATCAGGCTTGTTGAGGGTTGTGTGGCTGTAGGTATTGGTTTCCTAATGACCTACATCTCTTATACATCTCAAAACCAGCATTGATGGAAGCCGGAACAAGCGAGAAAAAAAAAAGGCCTACAGCACCTGGTATTCCCAGGTGGTCTCCCATCCAAGTACTTACCAGGCCCAGCCCTGCTTAGCTTCCAAGATCAGACGAGATTAGGCTTGTTCAGGGTGGTGTGGCTGTAGGTATTGGTTTCCTAATGACCTACATCTCTTATACATCTCAAAACCAGCATTGAAGGAAGCCGGAAAAAGAGAGAAAAAAAAAAGGCCTACAGCACCTGGTATTCCCAGGTGGTCTCTCATACAAGTACTAAACAGGCCTGGCCGTGCTTAGTTTCCAAGATCAGACGGAATTGGAATTGTTAAGGGTGGTGTGGCTGTTCATATTTTTTTACTTATGACCTACATCTCTTATACATCTCAAAACCAGCATTGAAGGAAGCCGGCACAAGAGAGAAGAAGAAAAAGGCCTACAGCACCTGAAATTCCCAGGTGGTCTCCCCTCCAAGTACTAACCAGGCCTGGCCCTGCTTAGCTTCCAAGATCAGATGAGAATGGGCTTGTTTAGGGTGGTATGGCTGTAGGTATTGGTTTCCTAATGACCTACATCTCTTATACATCTCAAAACCAGCATTGAAGGAAGCCGGAACTAGAGATAATGAAAAAAAAGGCCTACAGCACCTGGTATTCCCAGGTGGTCTCCCATCCAAGTACTAACCAGGCCCAACCCTGTTTAGCTTCCAAGATCAGGCTTGTTCAGGGTGGTGTGGCTGTAGGTATTGGTTTCCTACTGACCTTCATCTCTTATACATCTGAAAACCAGCTTTGATGGAAGCCGGAACAAGCGAGAAAAAAAAAAGGCCTACAGCACCTGGTATTCCCAGGTGGTCTCCCATCCAAGTACTTACCAGGCCCAGCCCTGCTTAGCTTCCAAGATCAGATGAGATTGGGCTTGTTGAGGGTGGTGTGGCTGTAGCTATTGGTTTCCTACTGACCTACATCTCTTATACATCTGAAAACCAGCTTTGATGGAAGCCGGAACAAGCGAGAAAAAAAAAAAGGCCTACAGCACCTGGTATTCCCAGGTGGTCTCCCATCCAAGTACTTACCAGGCCCAGCCCTGCTTAGCTTCCAAGATCAGATGAGATTGAGCTTGTGCAGGGTGGTGTGGCTGTAGGTATTGGTTTCCTAATGACCTACATCTCTTATACATCTCAAAACCAGCATTGAAGGAAGCCGGAACAAGAGAGAAAAAAAAAGGCCTACAGCACCTGGTATTCCCAGGTGGTCTCCCATCCAAGTACTAACCAGGCCCGACCTTGTTTAGTTTCCAAGATCAGGCTTGTTCAGGGTGGTGTAGCTGTAGGTATGGGTTTCCTAGTGACCTACATCTCTTATACATCTCAAAACCAGCATTGAAGGAAGCCGGAACAAGAGAGGAAAAAAAAAAGGGCCTACAGCACCTGGTATTTCCAGGTGGTCTCCCATACAAGTACTAACCAGGCCTGGCCCTAATTAGCTTTCAAGATCAGATGAGATTGGGCTTGTTCAGGGTGGTGTGGCTGTAGGTATTGGTTTCCTAATGACCTACATCTCTTATACATCTCAAAACCAGCATTGATGGAAGCCGGAACAAGAGAGAAAAAAAAAAGGCCTACAGCACCTGGTATTCCCAGGTATTCTACCATCCAAGTACTAACCAGGCGGCGGCCCTGCTTAGCTTCCAAGATCAGATGAGATTGGGCTTGTGCAGGGTGGTGTGGCTGTAGGTATTGGTTTCCTAATGACCTACATCTCTTATACATCTCAAAACCAGCATTGAAGGAAGCCAGAACAAGAGAGAAAAAAAAAAAAAGGCCTACAGCACCTGGTATTCCCAGGTGGTCTCCCATCCAGGTACTAACCAGGCAGCGGCCCTGCTTAGCTTCCAAGATCAGATGAGATTGGGCTTGTGCAGGGTGGTGTGGCTGTAGGTATTGGTTTTCTAACGACCTACATCTCTTATACATCTCAAAACCAGCATTGAAGGAAGCCAGAACAAGAGAGAAAAAAAAAAAAGGCCTACAGCACCTGGTATTCCCAGGTGGTCTCCCAACCAAGTACTAACCAGGCCCAACCCTGCTTAGCTTCCAAGATCAGACAAGATTGGGCTTGTTCAGGGTGGTGTGGTTGTAGGTATTGGTTTCCTAATGACCTACATCTCTTATACATCTCAAAACCAGCATTGAAGGAGGTCGGAAAAAGAGAGAAAAAAAAGGCCTACAGCACCTAATATTCCCAGGTGGTCTCCCATCCAAGTACTAACCAGGCCCAGCCCTGCTTATCTTCCAAGATCAGATGAGATTGGGCTTGTGCAGGGTGGTGTGGCTGTAGGTATTGGTTTCCTAATGACCTACATCTCTTATACATTTCAAACCAGCATTGAAGGAAGCCGGAACAAGAGAGAAAAAAAAAAGGCAGACAGCACCTGGAACTCCCAGGTGGTCTACCATCCGAGTACAAACCAGGCCCGGCCCTGCTTAGCTTCCAAGATCAGGCTTGTTGAGGGTTGTGTGGCTGTAGGTATTGGTTTCCTAATGACCTACATCTCTTATACATCTCAAAACCAGCATTGATGGAAGCCGGAACAAGCGAGAAAAAAAAAAGGCCTACAGCACCTGGTATTCCCAGGTGGTCTCCCATCCAAGTACTTACCAGGCCCAGCCCTGCTTAGCTTCCAAGATCAGACGAGATTAGGCTTGTTCAGGGTGGTGTGGCTGTAGGTATTGGTTTCCTAATGACCTACATCTCTTATACATCTCAAAACCAGCATTGAAGGAAGCCGGAAAAAGAGAGAAAAAAAAAAGGCCTACAGCACCTGGTATTCCCAGGTGGTCTCTCATACAAGTACTAAACAGGCCTGGCCGTGCTTAGTTTCCAAGATCAGACGGAATTGGAATTGTTAAGGGTGGTGTGGCTGTTCATATTTTTTTATTTATGACCTACATCTCTTATACATCTCAAAACCAGCATTGAAGGAAGCCGGCACAAGAGAGAAGAAGAAAAAGGCCTACAGCACCTGAAATTCCCAGGTGGTCTCCCCTCCAAGTACTAACCAGGCCCAGCCCTGCTTAGCTTCCAAGATCAGATGAGAATGGGCTTGTTTAGGGTGGTATGGCTGTAGGTATTGGTTTCCTAATGACCTACATCTCTTATACATCTCAAAACCAGCATTGAAGGAAGCCGGAACTAGAGATAATGAAAAAAAAGGCCTACAGCACCTGGTATTCCCAGGTGGTCTCCCATCCAAGTACTAACCAGGCCCAACCCTGCTTAGCTTCCAAGATCAGGCTTGTTCAGGGTGGTGTGGCTGTAGGTATTGGTTTCCTAATGACCTACATCTCTTATACATCTCAAAACCAGCATTGAAGTAAGCCGGCACAAGAGAGAAGAAGAAAAAGGCCTACAGCACCTGAAATTCCCAGATGGTCTCCCATCCAAGTACTAACCAGGCCCAGCCCTGCTTAGCTTCCAAGATCAGGCTTTTTGAGGGTGGTGTGGCTGTAGGTATTGGTTTCCTAATGACCTACATCTCTTATACATCTCAAAACCAGCATTGATGGAATTCGGAAAAAGAGAGAAAAAAAAAGCCTACAGCACCTGATATTCCCAGGTGGTCTACCATCCAAGTACTAACCAGGCCCGGCGCTGCTTAGCTTCCAAGATCAGATGAGATTGGGCTTCTGCAGGGTGGTGTGTCTGTATGTATTGGGTTCCTAATGTCCTACATCTCTTATACATTTCAAAACCAGCATTGAAGGAAGCCGGAACAAGAGATAATAAAAAAAAAGGCATACAGCACCTGGTATTCCCAGGTGGTCTCCCATCCAAGTACTAACCAGGCCCAACCCTGGTTAGCTTCCAAGATCAGACAAAATTGGGCTTGTTCAGGGTGGTGTGGCTGTAGGTATTGGTTTCCTAATGACCTACATCTCTTATACATCTCAAAACCAGCATTGAAGGAAGCCGGAACAAGAGAGAAAAAAAAAGGCCTACAGCACCTGGTATTCCCAGGTTGTCTCCCATCCAAGTACTAACCAGGCCCGGCTCTGTTTAGCTTCCGAGATCAGGCTTGTTCAGGGTGGTGTGGGTGTAGGTATTGGTTTCCTAATGACCTACATCTCTTATACATCTCAAAACCAGCATTGATGGAAGTCGGAAAAAGAGAGAAAAAAAAGGCCTACAGCACCTGATATTCCCAGGTGGTCTCCCATACAAGTACTAACCAGGTCCAGTCCTGTTTAGCTTCCAAGATCAGATGAGATTGGGCTTGTGCAGTGTGGTGTGGCTGTAGGTATTGGTTTTCTAATGACCTACATCTCTTATACATCTCAAAACCAGCATTGAAGGAAGCCGGAACAAGAGAGAATAAAAAAGGCCTACAGCACCGTGTATTCCCAGGTGGTCT
>NW_027446461.1:85000-87500 GCF_038048845.1 Mixophyes fleayi | reverse complement strand
TCAGACGAGATTGTGCTTGTTCAGGGTGGTGCGGCTGTAGGTATTGGTTTCCTAATGACCTACATCTCTTATACATCTCAAAACCAGCATTGATGGAAGCCGAAACAAGAGAGAAAAAAAAAAAGGCCTACAGCACCTGGAACTCCCAGGTGGTCTCCCATCCAAGTACTAACCAGCCCTGGCCCTGCTTAGCTTCCAAGATCAGACGAGATTGGGCTTGTTCAGGGTGGTGTGGCTGTAGGTATTGGTTACCTAATGACCTACATCTCTTATACATTTCAAACCAGCATTGAAGGAAGCCGATACAAGAGAGAAAAAAAAAGGGCGACAGGACCTTGAACTCCCAGGTGGTCTACCATCCAAGTACTAATCAGGCGCTGGCCCTGCTTAGCTTCCAAGATCAGACGAGATTGGGCTTGTTCAGGGTGGTGTGGCTGTAGGTATTGGTTTCATAATGACCTACATCTCTTATACATCTCAAAACCAGCATTGATGGAAGCCGAAACAAGAGAGAAAAAAAAAAGGCCTACAGCACCTGGTATTCCCAGGTGGTCTCCCATCCAAGTACTAACCAGGCCTGGCCCTGCTTAGCTTCCAAGATCAGATGAGATTGGGCTTGTTTAGAGTGGTGTGGCTGTAGGTACTGGTTTCCTAGTGACCTACATCTCTTATACATCTCAAAACCAGCATTGAAGGAGCCGGAACAAGAGATAATAAAAAAAAAAGGCCTAGAGCACCTGGTATTCCCAGGTGGTCTCCCATCCAAGTACTAACCAGGCCTGGCCCTGCTTAGCTTCCAAAGTCAGATGAGATTGGGCTTGTTCAGTGTGGTGTAGCTGTAGGTATTGGTTTCCTAATGACCTACATCTCTTATACATCTCAAAACCAGCATTGATGGAAGCCGAAACAAGAGAGAAAAAAAAAAGGCCTACAGCACCTGTAACTCCCAGGTGGTCTCCCATGCAAGTATTAACCAGCCCCGGCCCTGCTTAGCTTCCAAGATCAGACTTGTTCAGGGTGGTGTGGCTGTAGGTATTGGTTTCCTAATGACCTACATCTCTTATACATCTGAAAACCAGCATTGATCGAAGCCGGAACAAGAGAGAAAAAAAAAAGGCCTACAGCACCTGGTATTCCCAGGTGGTCTCCCATCCAAGTACTAACCAGGCGCGGCCCTGCTTAGCTTCCAAGATCAGACAAGATTGGGCTTGTTCAGGGTGGTGTGGCTGTAGGTACTGGTTTCCTAATGACCTACATCTCTTATACATCTCAAAACCAGCATTGATGGAAGCCGAAACAAGAGAGAAAAAAAAAAAGGCCTACAGCACCTGGAACTCCCAGGTGGTCTCCCATGCAAGTATTAATCAGCCCCGGCCCTGCTTAGCTTCCAAGATCAGACTTGTTCAGGGTGGTGTGGCTGTAGGTATTGGTTTCCTAATGACCTTCATCTCTTATACATCTGAAAACCAGCATTGATAGAAGCCGGAACAAGAGAGAAAAAAAAAAGCCTACAGCACCTGGTATTCCCAGGTGGTCTCCCATCCAAGTACTAACCAGGCCTGGCCCTGCTTAGCTTCCAAGATAAGGCTTGTTTAGGGTGGTGTGGCTGTAGGTATTGGTTTCCTAATGACCTACATCTCTTATACATCTCAAAACCAGCATTGAAGGAAGCCGGAACAAGAGAGAAAAAAAAAAGGCCTACAGCACCTGGTATTCCCAGGTGGTCTCCCATCCAAGTACTAACCAGGCGCGGCCCTGCTTAGTTTCCAAGATCAGACGAAATTGCGCTTGTTCAGGGTGGTGTGGCTGTAGGTATTGGTTTTCTAATGACCTACATCTCTTATACATCTCAAAACCAGCATTGATAGAAGCCGGAACAAGAGAGAAAAAAAAAGGCCTACAGCACCTGGTATTCCCAGGTGGTCTCCCATCTAAGTACTAACCAGGCCCAGCCCTGCTTAGCTTCCAAGATCAGACGAGATTGGGCTTGGTCAGGCTGGTGTGGCTGTAGGTATTGATTACCTAATGACCTACATCTCTTATACATTTCAAACCAGCATTTAAGGAATCCGGAACAAGAGAGTAAAAAAGAAAAGGGCGACAGAACCTGGAACTCCCAGGTGGTCTACCATCCAAGTACTAACCAGGTGCTGGCCCTGCTTAGCTGCCAAGATCAGATGAGATTGGGCTTGTTTAGGGTGGTGTGGCTGTAGGCGCTGGTTTCCTAGTGACCTACATCTCTTATACATCTCAAAACCAGCATTGAAGGAAGCCGAAACAAGAGAGAAAAAAAAAAGCCCTACAGCACCTGGTATTCCCAGGTGGTCTCCCATCCAAGTACTAACCAGGCCTGGCCCTGCTTAGCTTCCAAGATCAGATGAGATTGGGCTTGTTCAGGGTAGTGTGGCTGTAGGTATTGGTTACTTAATGACCTACATCTATTATACATTTCAAACCAGCATTGAAGGAAGCCGGAACAAGAGAGAAAAAAAAAAGGGCG
>NW_027446461.1:65000-67500 GCF_038048845.1 Mixophyes fleayi | reverse complement strand
CATTGATGGAAGTCGGAAAAAGAGAGAAAAAAAAAGGCCTACAGCACCTGGTATTCCCAGGTGGTCTCCCATCCAAGTACTAACCAGGCCCAGCCCTGCTTAGCTTCCAAGATCAGACGAGATTGGGCTTGTTCAGGGTGGTGTGGCTGTAGGTATTGGATTTCTAATGACCTACATCTCTTATACATTTTAAACCAGCATTGAAGGAAGGGGGAACAAGAGAGAAAAAAAAAAGGGTGACAGCACCTGGAACTCCCAGGTGGTCTACCATCCAAGTACTAACCAGGCGCTGGACATGCTTAGCTTCCAAGATCAGACGAGATTGGGCTTGTTCAGGGTGGCGTGGCCATAGGTTTTAGTTTCCTAATGACCTACATCTCTTATACATCTCAAAACCAGCATTGAAAGAATCCGGAACAAGAGAGAAAAAAAAAAGGCCTACAGCACCTGGTATTCCCAGGTGGTCTCCCATCCAAGTACTAATGAGGCCTGCCCCTGCTTAGCTTCCAAGATCAGATGAGATTGGGCTTGTTCAGGGTGGTGTGGCTGTAGGTGTCAGTTTCCTAATGACCTACATCTCTTATACATCTCAAAACCAGCATTGAAGGAATCCGGAACAAGAGAGAAAAAAAAAAGGCCTACAGCAGCTGGTATTACCAGGTGGTCTCCCAACCAAGTACTAACCAGGCACAGCCCTGCTTAGCTTCCAAGATCAGACGGGATAGGGCTTGTTCAGGGTGGTGTGGCTGTAGGTGTTGCTTTGCTAATGACCTACATCTCTTATACATTTCAAACCAGCATTGAAGGAAGCCGGAAGAAGTGAGAAAAAAAAAAAGGGCGACAGCACCTGGAACTCCCAGGTGGTCTACCATCCAAGTACTAACCAGGCGCTGGCCCTGCTAAGCTTCCAAGATCAGATGAGATTGGGCTTGTGCAGGGTGGTGTGGCTGTAGGTATTGGTTTCCTAATGACCTACATCTCTTATACATCTCAAAACCAGCATTGATGGAAGTCGGAAAAAGAGAGAAAAAAAAAGGCCTACAGCACCTGATATTCCCAGGTGGTCTCCCATCCAAGTACTAACCAGGGCCAGCCCTGCTTAGCTTCCAAGATCAGACGAGATTGGGCTTGTTCAGGGTGGTGTGGCTGTAGGTATTGGTTTCCTAATGACCTACATCTCTTATACATTTCAAACCAGCATTGAAGGAAGCCGGAACAAGAGAGAAAAAAAAAAGGCAGACAGCACCTGGAACTCCCAGGTGGTCTACCATCCAAGTACTAACCAGGCCTGGCCCTGCTTAGCTTTCAAGATCAGGCTTGTTCAGGGTGGTGTTGCTGTAGGTATTGGTTTCCTACTAACTTACATCTCTTATACATCTGAAAACCAGCTTTGATGGAAGCCGGAACAAGCGAGACAAAAAAAAGGCCTACAGCACCTGGTATTCCCAGGTGGTCTCCCATCCAAGTACTTACCAGGCCCAGCCCTGCTTAGCTTCCAAGATCAGATGAGATTGGGCTTGTGCAGAGTGGTGTGGCTGTAGATATTGGTTTCCTAATGACCTACATCTCTTATACATCTCAAAACCAGCATTGATGGAAGTCGGAAAAAGAGAGAAAAAAAAAGGCCTACAGCACCTAGTATTCCCAGGTGGTCTCCCATCCAAGTAAATAACCATGCCCGCCCCTGCTTAGCTTCCAAGATCAGATGAGATTGGGCTTGTTCAGGGTGGTGTGGCCATAGGTATTAGTTTTCTAATGACCTACATCTCTTATACATCTCAAAACCAGCATTGAAGGAATCCGGAAAAAGAGAGGAAAAAAAAAGGCCTACAGCACCTGGTTTTCCCAGGTGGTGTCCCATCCAAGTACTAACCAGGAGCCGGTCCTGCTTAGCTTCCAAGATCAGACAAGATTGGGCTTGTTTAGGGTGGTGTGGCTGTAGGTATTGGTTTCCTTATGACCTACATCTCTTATACATCTCAAAACCAGCATTGAATGAAGCCGAAACGAGAGAAAAAAAAAAAGGCCTACAGCACCTGGTATTCCCAGGTGGTCTCCCATCCAAGTACTAACCAGGCCTGGCCCTGCTTAGCTTCCAAGATCAGACGAGATTGGGCTTGTTTAGGGAGGTATGGCTGTAGGTATTGATTTCCTAATGACCTACATCTCTTATACATCTCAAAACCAGCATTGAAGGAAGCCAGAACAAGAGATAATAAAAAAAAAACCTACAGTACCTTGTATTCCCAGGTGGTCTCCCATTCAAGTACTAACCAGCCCCGGCCCTGCTTAGCTTCCAAGATCAGACGAGATTGGGCTAGTTCAGGGTGGTTTTGCTGTAGGTATTGGATTCCTAATGACCTACATCTCTTATACATCTCAAAACCAGCATTGAAGGAAGCTGGAAAAAGAGAGAAAAAAAAAAAGGCCTACAGCACCTAGTATTCCCAGGTGGTCTCCCATCCAAGTACTAACCAGGCCCGGCCCTGCTTAGCTTCCA